>NW_015757871.1:0-553 GCF_001515625.1 Sinocyclocheilus rhinocerous
TAAACTCTTTAGAAATTCGGCATTCAAAACAACTGCAGCCAGTCAGCAAATGAAGCAAAGAAAACAATATTTTAATTGAACATTCAATTTTTATTTAAAGAAGGGTGAAAGACAGAAAAATCAATACACTACAATCTAGAAATATAAAGTAGCCAATTATGTGGAGAAAGAAACACCACTGCCAACACAGCAAATGCCAACAAATGTTATTTGAAAGGTAATTTTTGAAACCCTAAATAAACTACAACATCCCCCTGAAAATTTGCCTATTATCCCACCCTCCCACGAATTCGCCCCTATTTACCACGCTCCTCATGCTGATTCCATCCAAAGCACCTGATCCAGCCTTCTGGTTCCTTGCTCTGCTTCTTTTTATACCAAAAAAACCAAATCTCACAAAAACAAGAGGCACCTGGATCCCTTCTGCGCGCATCAATGGGGCTCCACGGAAAAAGAAAAAATTAATTTGGTTTTAGAGAAGCCAATTACGACGTCAAGTATCCTTTAATTGTGGTTTGGTGGGGGGATGCGGGGCTGGGGTTGGGATCCTCTC
>NW_015757872.1:0-553 GCF_001515625.1 Sinocyclocheilus rhinocerous
CAGACTACAGTTTGTAAGTAATCTACACAGCACTGTAAATGGATGCTTTTGGACAGACAGGTTTACTGATGCTCAAGAGTGCGGTTTAATGGAAGCATGCTAGGAGCAGCTCCGTGGAGTTTCCATGGCAGACAGTGAAGTGTTTACACTCTGCTCTTTGTTAATCTCCTCTGCCGTGCCGCAGAACATTCTCAAAGTTCCTCAACGCTACTTCTCAAAACATCGCTATGTGTGTATCCAAACAAAACACACAGCCTACCATCAACAGCAGAACTCAAACAATGTCTATTCGTTTTCCCAGCAGGCCCATTAAGGTGAGGATGGGAAAAGCTGCTAACTCAAGAACAAGCAGATGATAGATTTGGGAAGACAGGAGTTGGTCACATGATCACCGTGTCTCACAACAAACAAACCGGGAGATCAGACTCGGGCTGGGTAAAGATATGGGATCCGCAGCAGCATTCCCTCCCCTCTCCCATCTCCCGGCTGGATGCTTTCCCAGCCAGCTGCCTTTGGGAAGGTGAATGACAGGGCTATTTTCCTCACACTTGTA
>NW_015757873.1:0-553 GCF_001515625.1 Sinocyclocheilus rhinocerous
TTTCCTACTAAAATAATGAATTTACTTTTTTCTTACCTCACGTCACTGCCTTTTTTTTATTTTTTAAAATGCGGTTTAACTTAAAGGCCAGATAATATACTTTTATTTATCTGTTTGTGTTCATGCATATTGCAGAAGGAATTTAATCTAGGGGACGCAATAAACTTTATTTTTCTGTAAATGTTGAACTGGTGCGTAAACATAGTAAAAGTCTCTTTAGCTTTCGGATCAATACTTTAGACGGCTCTCTGCCCTTCTGATGTACCTTGTGCCTGCACATAAAATACTCTAAACTACATTTCCACCAGGCTTCTCAATTATATTGTTTACAGTTGTCAACACAACAAAAACTGTACTTACATTTAAGTACATTTCTCATATATATGCATACACACAGAGTTGACCTTTAGGGGTCAAACGGTGGAAGGGTCAAACGCTTTGTGTCTGGAGAGTGTCCGTCCCACCTGGTGCTTACATGTACTATATAGCAACACATGCTGTAAAGCCTGATACAGGCGATAGGGCTTCAATTAACAGTCATTTCTCATTCTAA
>NW_015757874.1:0-553 GCF_001515625.1 Sinocyclocheilus rhinocerous
CGGGGAAGAGGCCATGCGGTACTTCGCTGTGCAGGAGACGACTGGCGTAGTGTGGCTGAGACAGCCGCTTGACAGGGAGGTGCGGAAACCATGATCAGATGGTGAATGAATTGAATGACTGTCCAGCTGGAGCTGACACTAGTGATGTAATGCTGCTGTTTGTTTGTCTGTTCGTGTTTTTGTGTCTTCAGACCAAGTCAGAGATGCAGGTGGAGTTCTCAGTCAGTGACAGTCAAGGGGTGAGTTAGAGATCATCGATCTATCCATTTTTCCCACCCATCTGTCTCTAAGGTCTGTGCAACCTTTGCTTTTTACTTTCCACTACCGTTCAAAATTTTGAGGTTTGTACAAAAATTTTTTTTTTAAAGAAATGGATGCTTAAATTCAGCAAGGATGCATTAAATTGATCAGAGGTGGGCAGTAAAGATATTTATAATGTTACAAAAGATTTCAAATAACTGCTGTTCTTTTAAACGTTCTATTCGTCAAACAATCTTGAAACAAATTTTCACAGTTTCCACAAAAATATTAAGCAGCACAACTGTTTTCGACA
>NW_015757875.1:0-552 GCF_001515625.1 Sinocyclocheilus rhinocerous
TCCGCTCGGCATGTACACGATGTGCGGCTTGCACTGGGGGTCTTTGCTGTTGCACAGATAGACGACATCAGCCTGAGCGATGGGCGGAGTCACGGGGGCTTTGACAGCAGCTGGGGGCGGGGCCGGCTTGCAGCTCTGGTCTTTGGCTGGGTCACATTTGGGAAGCGGAGGCAGAAGCGGAACCCCCAGTTTGCTCTGGTAGTACGAGGCGTTGGGGCCGTAGACCTGCTCCAGGTGCCTCATCTGCTGGTACAGCATGCGGATCCTGTCGATCTCATACAGCTGCGGGAGAGAAGAGAGCAGAGTCAGCATATACCATATACACCAGATGAGGGCTGCAAGTGATCTGTGAGGGTCTGCCGTCGTCTTACGCCCTCCGTGTGTCCGATGCTGCTGTAGTATCTGTAATACGCCTGGAAATCTGGACTTTGCCTGTGCCAGCGTGGATCAACGCTGCGTCTCGGGCGAGAACTGGACAGGAATTCATTCGCCTTGTTGGAGTCGATCCTGACTGAAGCACCATCTAACACACACACACACACACACACACAC
>NW_015757876.1:0-553 GCF_001515625.1 Sinocyclocheilus rhinocerous
TTTTTTTTCTCATGGTCTTTGCATTATATAATCATTTCCATTCAGCTGGAAAACTACATTTAGTTCCCTCTTTATGGTATTTGCCAGTTCAAAAATCTTTATTGCATATAGGCTATGTTATGGAAAAAGTAAATGAAAAATGGTTTTATTGTAATAATACCAACAAAAAAAAAACACATGAATAATCAATATTCGGCTTAAAACGTTCCAGTGCGTTTCCTGTGACAATTTGTATGCCTTAACCGTATTTGTATGTACGTATTGTATGTATTTGTCGCGATCACAGCCATTCGGTCGCTGCCCGGCAGATGCCGTCATGACGCAGGACTTCCAGCGCGTTGACGCGATGTTACGTTCCACCAATCAGTGGCAGTTTCTGAAGCCCAGGAAAGGAGCAGATGATATGGCAGCTTTGTGAGCGGCCAGGTGGAACTAGCTTTTGTTTAATCGGGCTGACAGCGGAACATGAGTACACTTTAACCCGCAGGCCGCAGCGGGGGATCCGAAGATGATATACCTGATATTAATTTCTGCCTTCTCCGGGGCCATCGTC
>NW_015757877.1:0-553 GCF_001515625.1 Sinocyclocheilus rhinocerous
ACCAAACGCGATATCAGCACGTCTCCACACAGTAAACAAAACAACAATATATGGTGACAACTCACCATACTTGTCAAACAAGAAGTCTTAAGTGAATGAAACCACAACATACAAACACAGATGTGTGTATATGTATATTCTTACAGTAAGTAGGGGACAACAGAGCTTGGTGTTGCATGTGGAGGTTGTTCTCAAAAAGGTTCTTAGGTTAAAAGATAGACTTTTGTTTTATTATTTATTTATTAAATTATTTTGTTTCCATCTGTTCAACAGATTTTTGGTACTCAATACTTAAAGATTTGTGCTATACAGAATTAGACTTTTAAAATAACTACCCTGAGAAATATTCACTAGAGTAAACGTGTGACAACTAGCCCCGCTCTTCTCTCTATTACGGCTTTCATCACAAGTGAGTATCGTGGGCGAGGCCTCACGCACGCACACCTGAGGTCACTTCTCGCGCTCCACGGTGCACGAGCAATGAGGGAATGTGAATTTACTGTTAAAAACATATTGGTTGGTTTGTTTTGTTACAAGACGTTTCCACATATTC
>NW_015757878.1:0-553 GCF_001515625.1 Sinocyclocheilus rhinocerous
GCTTAAACCAGCTCATGACCAGCACATGACCAGCTTAAACCAGCTTAAACCAGCAGCCATGCTTCAAAACATAACCAGCATATGTTGTTTTGTTTTTTACAACAGGGCTGCCTTGGAACTTAGCCAAAACAAGGTCACTTAGAAGGCAGCATTATGATGATGACTACATTTTGGAACAGACTTTGTGTTGAAATTGCATCTATAATGGCTTAAAATGCCACCTAGGTAGGCATCTCAATAGGTTCGGAGCAGAGCTGCAGAGAGAGAGTCTGTGAGCTGGGACGTGTCTCGCATGTGCTTTACAGCACGCTTGATTGTAAGACCCACAAATGTGATTATTATGGTGTGTGAAGTCATCTTGAGGATTAATGTTGTATTTTCTCAGGTTTAAAAGCAGCTGTTACCTGGTTCAACCTCTTCAGTGCTGATTAAGGTCGTTTCAGAGGCGGAGCTACAAGCGTACCTGCCACTTTATAACCTTTTATAAAGCTCTTCGCCTTAATCTGCCTTCACAGGCTGAGAAATTTACACATCCTCACATTACTTGGCTGTC
>NW_015757879.1:0-553 GCF_001515625.1 Sinocyclocheilus rhinocerous
CCGGCAGTAACGAGGCTCGTTTGTGCTCTTTTATGGCTCTCGCCTGCGCTCTGACACGCACTGTTCTCACTGACAGCTGTCTGACTCCATCGCTCTGCCAGTGTGTTTCTGGGGCCGCAGGTGAAGACTGGGCCACCAACCCCGCTCCTCCCCCTCCCGCCCTCACTGCACCCTGGGTAATGGGAGGACGCTCGTCCCCCGGGGCCGCGTGGAGACGTGTGGAGGTTAATAGCACACAATGACTTAGCTTAATCTCTCTTTCTATCTTATTCTTTTTTTTCTATCTAATAATCTTCTTATAAGCATAATTCTTACTAAATGGTTAGATTTAAGCTTAAAGGGGTCATCAGATGCAAAATTCACTTTTGCATGTTGTTTGAACATAAATGTGTGCTGGCAGTGTGTGTACACATCCACATTTTAATGATAAAAATCCACCCAGTGCTTTTTTTAAAATCCCAATAAATCATGAGAACTGTCTCAGATCAAGCCATTCTCAGATTCTTGGCTGTGTGACGTCACACAGACCCAGGCCACTCCCACGATTGTTGAT
>NW_015757880.1:0-553 GCF_001515625.1 Sinocyclocheilus rhinocerous
TGTGGACATGGCCTAAATCTGTTCTCTGCCTGTCTGTCTACAACACACTGTGACAATATCTTATATATATTTATCTTATATCTTTTAGCATAAATATTTTTCTGCTGGTGCTTAAGTACAAAGAGCAAATGCATGCAAATTTCTCCTTCAAGTGAAATTTTGAATGCTGAACAAACTTTTAGTGCAGTTCTATTCTAAACTTTTCTGTGCATTGATTTAAGTAAATAATTGATGTACTTAATTAATTATTGCCAAAAAGTGCTGGAGCACTTCTAGGCGAATATGAGAATGAATATTCACTTCAAAGTAAAGAATACAATTGCCAGTCTATTGCACAACACATACATTACATTACTGGTTGATTGCATCAGAATTTAGTCTTCAATCTAATATCATTTTGGCATAGTGGTCTCAGTAGATGAGGGAAGCCATGTTGGAACACAATTCTGCCAATTGCTTACCTATATTTAGGTTCAAGACGAAGGAGGGAAGGTCATAAAGAAATTAGAAATAAACGGTTCAGCTGATCATATCCTCCTGAGGCTCAGAAAGG
>NW_015757881.1:0-553 GCF_001515625.1 Sinocyclocheilus rhinocerous
TATAATGTCCTCATATGAGGTCACAGGGTCTCAGGAGGTTAAGACTGGTTTTGTGCTCCAGGGTCACATATTAATGTTAGGACAACGCATTCTTAAGTAAACAAAACATGCTGTTGTTCATCAACATTCTCACAACAGCATTATGATGATATTTGTGCTCAAACGTTCTCATAATGTTGAGAAAACATTCTCAGAATTTGTACTTTATGAACATTCTAAGAAATATTTTTGTACGCGTTAAATAACATTCTAATCGCGACACAAAAACTGGGCCTCTTAACATTCTTAAAATATCCAAACATTCAAATAACATATTTTGGGTTAAAAAGTTAATAGAATGCTGTAAGAATGTTTTTGTAACCTTTACATGACACTCTAATCATGACAAGAAAACTAGACAACTCTGAACATCATCTTGTCTCGTCCTCCTTAAAAACACATTGTACTGATTTACATACTGGTTTATACTTCAATAGCGTTCATCCATGTCTTCTCCCCAAACCCTGGCTCTCATATTTTTGATGATTAACCAAGCAGAAAGCTTGTACCCAAA
>NW_015757882.1:0-553 GCF_001515625.1 Sinocyclocheilus rhinocerous
TGAACCCAAATGCTTCAAGATGTTCTGCAATGGAGAGACTGACTGTGTCTGGCGCAATGCAGCATGTTATGCATGCAGCTGACCAGGTTTCCAGTCCCTGCGACTACAGTCTAGCCTGTCAACTCAAAGCGTGCTGTCTTGATTTGCGGCTCGCAGGACTTCCCCGTCCTTCCAGCTGTCAGCTGAGACGTATCACTGTGTTTGCCTGCTGGTAAAAGCCTAATTACAGGGCAAGAGGGGGAAAACTCATTCCTGTCTACCTCCTGCGCCTCTTAACCAGCGTGCTACAAACATGTCAGGCTCACAAAAACAAAAGCATGTCTACCATTTGAATAAGAACTGAACATTTACACTACAAGACGAAAGTTTGGACACACCTACCCATTCTTTATCATTATAGTTATCATCAAAACTACAAAATAACGCAAGTGGAAGTATAGGGATCATGTATTGACTAAAAAAGCCAAACAAATCAAAGCTATTGTACATTTAAAGGGTTAGTTCACCCTCTTTCAGACGAATGCAGTCGGAGTTATATTAAAAATTGTCTTTG
>NW_015757883.1:0-554 GCF_001515625.1 Sinocyclocheilus rhinocerous
TGAGGTGGTCTTAACAGATTACAGAACAAACACCTTATCCTGTCAGTACAAAAATGAGTGTTATTTGCTACCTGGATCTCGACTGGAAAGTCTTGTAAACCATTTAATCCCAAAAAAATGAATCTATGTCACTTTAAATACTACATATATTTGTGCACTTGTATGCATGGATGTTTATCAGTAACACTGTATATCAGTAACATACATACCATGGTACTTCATTGTAAGTGAAGCCAGTGCCCAAAAAGATTTGCATACATCAGAGACTTCTGTTCCTTTGTGATGGATACCTTTACAGAAAGTGGTGGACATGAGTACAGTTATAAACATAGTGTATTTATTACATAAAGACTGACACAATGCAGCTAAATGAATATACCTTTGTGTTGTGAACTAATGGGGTCATAATAACAAACCTTTCATTAGTTATGTGGAAAGTTCTTTGGAAGTTTCTCGGGGTCAGAAACGCCTCTGAAAAGCACAACAGGTTTCCAGATTCATCTAGGACGGGGGTAGGCAAGTTCGGTCCTAGAGAGCCGTAGTCCTGCAGAGTT
>NW_015757884.1:0-554 GCF_001515625.1 Sinocyclocheilus rhinocerous
AAAATAGAACAAGTAAATAGGGAATAACAATATACAAATTGACAAATACATACACACAAACTTATTTATAATTATTTTATTTTACAAGCCCGAACATGCCCACTTAACCGAAAAGTAAGTGGGTGTGTCTTCTGCCTCCTGTGCTCATGACTCATTCTGTCAGGATCTGTGAGGAAGAACCCAAACACAGAACGGCACATTACAGAGATTTATTAACACAAGAGTGATCTGTGAAACAGAGCCCAACAACAGAGGATACAGGACACGATGAAGGAACAGAGAACGACCGCTGGAACCAGCTTTAGATAAGAATCGGTCAGATAACTGCAGAGGAGGAGGCAGAGCCAGACAGACAGTGATGAAGACCAGGCAAAGCACAAGAAAGATGAGATCTGTTACTAGATCAACACCAACTCTGAGCCAGTCTGACCGCCAGACAGACAGAACCAGAGACAGAACAGCACCACAGGACAGGACAAGACTCAACCAGAACACACCACAGCAATCAAGACCTTAGCAGAAAGAGAATAAAAAACACTGATAAAAATAAAAGT
>NW_015757885.1:0-553 GCF_001515625.1 Sinocyclocheilus rhinocerous
GATGAAAGGTTTTGATCCACTTCAAATGTTGACTAGTATATATATCAGTTTTAATTAATTTTATAGTAAGTTTTTTCTCTGACACTTAATTTCACGTCCGAGAAGCTTTACTGGCATGACTATATAATTATAAACCATAAAGAAAAGAACAAAATAAAAAAATACAATCTCTCTCTCTCTCTCTCGCTCGCTCTCTGCTGGCGCATGCGCACTCGGGTTTTCATCTCTCATCTGCACCGCTGCTGTGCTGCTGCTGCTTCGCTGGATCGGAGGATTCAAACTTCCGGCACTGTCATGGCGGCATGCTGCTGTTTCTGACACCGACCAGACCGAATACCGAGCCGCCCCTCGTTCGGCCCTCAGCGCGGCGCGGATCGAGGAGCGCAGGGGTCGCAGACGGCGGAAAAGGCGTCCTCTCCCCCTCCACTTCATCATCATCATCATCATCATCGGCGGCGGCGGAGGTGCTGGCGTGAGCGGCCATGGCGGCGCAGAAGCCCGTGGAGTGGGTCCAGGCCGTCATCACCCGATTCGACGAGCAGGTCAGAGCTCT
>NW_015757886.1:0-554 GCF_001515625.1 Sinocyclocheilus rhinocerous
GTTGGCATTTTAAATGAAAAAAAAAAAAAAAAAGTAAAATATATTCAATAGAAATTGTTGTCTTTTCAAATCAACCATGTCCTTGATCTTGCGTACACAAATGTAATCGCAATATGCCGTGTGTTGTATTCATAGTGGTTCAGTTTAATTTGCATGGGCATAGCGCCCTCCTCTGGACCGACACTGTGACAACACCAATCCCTCCTTGTGTATGTTTTTAGATTTTTCCAGTCACGCAATAATCTTCAAAATCCCCATGGGTTGCACATTTGTGATGTATTTATCTTACATTCATATTAATACAACATCTCTTGTTCTGGTCTTGGAACCTGAATGAGCACATAGCTTTAGATGTTTAGAAGGTTTAGTGGCATAAATTGAATGGTCCATTTAAAGTCTGCTAGTCAAATCAGATAAAATATCCAAACCATTAATGGAAACTCCTCAACCCAATACAGATGAATAAACCATATGTTCTCATTTGGCTGTGGTGTTTTGGTAGAAAAGCTACATATACAACTGGAAAGGGTCTGGCGTCATAATGTAAATCTTGC
>NW_015757887.1:0-554 GCF_001515625.1 Sinocyclocheilus rhinocerous
AAATTAACAATCAAAATTAACATAAAATCATCAAAACAAAAGCAGTGTGTCACTTACTAAGAAGAACATTCGAGGCTGCATCACTTTCCTGGAGCGCTTCATCAAGATCCCTTCTTTTAACAAAACCTAAAAAAACATACATGAATATATTACAAGCATTTACGATTAAAAACAGCTCAACAGGAATTAGCAGTTGTAAATGTACCCTTCCTGGTTGGACGATCACATGATTCCCAGTCAGGCGGCACTGAACCTCGTACAGCTTCTGGCTGTTATCCTGCGTAAAAAACACATTTCACATTCCTCAAAATTTAACAAAAAGCATAAGATATTGTATGTATCTTTTAGAGACGAAACAAAAACTGATTGTGAATTACCTCGTGTCTTATGATTTCATTCGCATGATTAGCCACCTCCTTTACTATCGTTAGGGCAGCTGTAAACATGCATAAAGATATTGTTTATATATCATATAATAGAAGATTGAGATTTATTGTGTGCCTAAGAAGACCATTTATTTTCACCTTCTGCATCTTTGTAGTCTGGCGATTCTT
>NW_015757888.1:0-554 GCF_001515625.1 Sinocyclocheilus rhinocerous
AACAGTAATAACAAAGTCATAACACAGTAATAACACATTAATAACAGAAATAACAGAGTAATAACTCATGAACAACACAGTCATAACATTAATAAAACAGTAATAACACATTAATAACTCAGGAATAATACATTAATAACACAGTAATAACACAATAATAACACAGGAACAACACAATAATAACAGTAATAACACATTAATAACAGTAAAAACTCATTAATAACACATTAATAACACAGTAATAACAGGAATAACACATTAATAACACAGGAATAACACATTAATAAAAATAATAACACATTAATCACAGTAATAAAACATTAATAACGCCGTAATAGTAATAACACATTAATAACACAATATTAACACATTAATAACAGTACTAACACATTAATAACAGTAATAACAGTAATAACACAATCATAACACATTAATAAAAGTAATAACACATTAATAACACAGGAATTAAACAGTAATAACACATTAATAACACAGTAATAACATTAATCACAGTAACTACACATTAATAACAGTAATAACAAAGTCATAACACA
>NW_015757889.1:0-553 GCF_001515625.1 Sinocyclocheilus rhinocerous
AGGGAGGAGACGAAACTCTTTACAGAAATAAACGAAGAAATAGGACGAAAAAGAGATTAATTCTAAGATATTTAGCTTCTGTTTTTTTAGTGCATGCAAGTTGTTGGAGTTCTTTCAGATTTTCAGATTCTTTCAGAATTGTTCTGAAACTTATTTTGTTTATTCACACCCACAGCCTTTACATGTAATTTGAGTTATGCTTTCAGCTGTACTTTGCAGCTGAAGTGCGGTTCATTCTGGTGAGATTGTGAGGAGCTCTCTGGTCTCGATATGTCGTCCAAAAGCCTTGCCTTCAACATAGACAACAGTAGGCAGCTGCAGTCAAGACGAGTGGAAAAGAGCTGCAGAGAACAAAGCAGAAGTAAAACCAACAATCATCAGCTCAACGCCTGCACTCTCTCAACGCTTTTATTTGGCCTCTTAAAGGCCTAACTGAAACCTGAAATTTGACCCAAAATGGAAAATTCTTTCATTAATTACTCACCCTCATGTCGTTCTAAACCCGTAGGACCTTCATTCATCTTTGGAACACAAATTAAGATATTTTTGATGA
>NW_015757890.1:0-554 GCF_001515625.1 Sinocyclocheilus rhinocerous
GACCCTTTCTCTTATAAGCAGAGAGGAGACACTGTATTTCAGGTTCATATACCTGTCATGTGTGATCAGATCAGCTGCAGCACTGGAGTAGATTATACTGCAGACTTCACTGCATCTACTCTGCCTCAAGCAAACGAACTGTGTTTCGCCCCATGTCTAATGGACAATGATAAAATCATACTATCTGCTGAATTTAGCCTTGAATTAGAGGAACATCACAGAAAGGGCAGACGCTTAATGGGAATTCTTTCTTTTCTCGTCAGCGCAGCCTTGAGATGCAGCTTATGCGCTTCTGAAGTCCTGCTCCAGCAACAAAGCGCTTTAATCCTTCTAATGTTTGGGACTTCTGAAGCGCCCCAAACCAGCCCTCCTCCAGATCAACAGGATGAAGGTGCAGAGCAAATTATGTTCATGAGAGCGGCACTGGTGCTTGAACCCGAGAGCCGAACGCACGGCTTTGACCTTAGTGAGATCAGGACTGGATTCTTCACTCGGACACACACACACACACACTCACAGACACAGACACAGACACAGACACAGACACAGACACA
>NW_015757891.1:0-554 GCF_001515625.1 Sinocyclocheilus rhinocerous
AACTGCCATTCATGACAAATTACTGTTGTATTAAACCTCGGACTAGAGGCACAGAGCTTGCGCTCTACACACTAGATTCTTGGCATATTTCGAAAAGGTTTGGGAGGGAAAACAAACAGTAAACAAACATCATACACCTGGGAATTTTTCTTTATTGAAACAAAATTATCACTCTGGTGTTTTTAACCATGGGAGATGTTGAATTATTGCTTTCGTAAAGACTTTATCAGAGCTTGCTTAGTGCACGTTTTTTCATTGTGAGAATGGAGCTGGTTGGAAAGACAGCCTTGTGGATATTTATCTAGCTTGCTAGCATTTCTGGGCTATGAAGCATTAGTGGGGATGGAATCTTCTTTTTGGTATCAGAGGTCACTAATGGTGATGTAGTACTAGCTCTCCATCCTATAATAAGTAGCTGCGTATAACGCACACTCAAGCACTGATAACAGTACTCCACTCTACACAACACTGTTTTAGATGACTCTTTAATACACTCCACATGTATTCATCCTGCATGTATGGATGGCCATGAATGAGTGGGTGTGATTTAAGGG
>NW_015757892.1:0-544 GCF_001515625.1 Sinocyclocheilus rhinocerous
AACATAATGAGACTTGGATAGCATGGATTTCTGGTATGTCATGACATATATTGTATAATGCATTCTTGTGTGTGGATTAACAGTTTTCCTGTAGTTGCAGTGCTCCAGAAATGGTTAATTAAACAAAAGGCTTTTAATCTGATTTCTTTCAGCCACAAGTAATTGATTTAGAGTTTGCCAAAGTGAGCTCATTTCACACTGCATTGAGTATGAAGTTCCCTTGGGCAGTCATGGCCTGCCAATCAGCCGTCAGTGTGAGTGTCTGTGAATGTATTTGTGCCTCTGTGTGTGTGTGTGTGTGTGTGTGTGTGTGGACAAGATGAATCAAATATTGACATGTTTACTGCAAAGCGGGAGCAGTGAGATAGATTTAATGAGGAAAGGGAGCTCAAAGCGACAGATACTCTGTCTGTGTGTGTGTGTGTGTGTGTGTGTGTGTGTCTTCCATGTGCTGATGTGTCTGATCCTTTAAGAAACCATGTGTGTATAAGTGTGACCACACACCTGATCTAGAATGTCAGAGAACTGCCACAGCTTGCTCAGC
>NW_015757893.1:0-554 GCF_001515625.1 Sinocyclocheilus rhinocerous
AAGCCACAAGCTGTTGAAATCTTGATGTCAAAATCCAGCATTTTTAAAAAAATCCCTGGCGCCTAAAAGGTTAAATGCTCAAAAATGCTGGCGTTGGCTGGCAACATTTTTTAAAACGCTGACGGGGAACGAGTTAATTACAACTCAATACTTCATGACAATGTGAGACTTTTGAAGCAGATACCAAGCCTCCAACAAAATGGCCTGTCGCTCGTCACAGCTCTTCCACAGAAGACACCTTGTTTCTCAGCACATGAACATAAACTACTGACCGTGATCTCAGACTGTGGTGATCTGGTTTCTCCACTGCATGCATCCTCGTGTGTATCTTCAGCTGACTTTTAAAAGTGATACTCTTCCCGCACTGATCACACGTGTGTGGCTTCTCTCCGCTGTGGATCCTCTCATGTGCATTCAGATTTGATGACACACTGAATGTCTTGTCACAGTATGAACACTTGTGAGGTTTTTCTCCAGTGTGGATCCTCTGGTGCAGGTTTAATCTGTATGCTGAAATAAAAGTTTTCCCACACTCAAAGCACATGTACTCTCTC
>NW_015757894.1:0-553 GCF_001515625.1 Sinocyclocheilus rhinocerous
CCCTTCTCTTGTTTTACTGCACTGCGAGCAGTATGTTTTTCTCGCTTGTTTCACATATTGTTCTGTTCTTTTTCATCACTCTTATAGGACTGATGCATGGTGAAGTGAGTTTTTATTTGTGAGCCAAAGGAGCTAATAATATCAAAGTTAGGTGCGCGCTGGTGTCACAGCATTTATGAAAACATGTGCCGCACCAATAAAGCGAGATGTGTCAAACCAGAACTGGTTGTAGATGGATAAATTTGAATGAAGCGGGGAGTAGCTGATATCACGTGATTCATTCTCTCTCAGTGGGTATTAAAAAAATAATGGACAAACAGAAATGTAGCATGTGGTGTTGTGTAGAGTCATGCAGAAAAGCAGCAGTTTCGCATGTAGTTATTTTATGTTTCTGTTGATGCTTTAAAAGTTTTTATATACACTACTCAGATGATTTTGACATTTTATCCTTCTTTCAGAAAGTGACATCCTTTCAGTGGGACAACAGCCCAAAAATAAGCTTTAACAATATATTTATATATATATATATATATATATACAGTGGGTACGGAAA
>NW_015757895.1:0-551 GCF_001515625.1 Sinocyclocheilus rhinocerous
GAAAGGAAAACTTGAAATCGCATCATATGACCCCTTTAAATATGCTTTAGATTCTCAACCGGGGGGCGCAAGAAACCTTAACTAAAATATAAAATATTCACTAATTTTCTGACTAATATGTGAAATAATTAAATATATATAACAGCACCACCTCTCTACGTATTCTGTGATAGGCTATTCTTTGTTTCGGAGCAGCTCAAGCTATTTCTCATCGCACTGTGTGAAATAGCCTACAGACAGAACAGTGGCTCAAAACCGCTGTATAAGCATATGATACGCAAACTACAGCTCTCGGTTGGATAAAAGATGCCAGTGTCACACTAGTAACCTAAAGTTTTGATGGATGATGATTGCAATCAAGGTAAAGATGACATAGGCTACAGGAGTCGTGCATTAGGCGCGCATGTGCCCGTTGTTATTGATGCGCAAACTAACCGTGTATGTGTGCTCTCAGCGTACTAACATATTTCTGCTTGAACACAGTTAAGTATATTCACGTAGTTGTATACAACCAGTGTTTTATAACGGATGTGTTTATGTGGCCATCAGAC
>NW_015757896.1:0-554 GCF_001515625.1 Sinocyclocheilus rhinocerous
AATTTCAATGTAGCCTACGTGAATAGCTCCGAACAGAATACCCCAGTCTAATTAGGTAATTCCGATGAGATTCAGTCAATGGGAGCTTTTCAAACTGTAATCTTAAAGTATAACACTTATATAAAAAAGCAAAAATACATTGTACGTCTAAGGCTAAAATTATCAACAAAAAGTTTGCATGGAGTCTTTACATTAAGTGGATGAAAAACTGCATGAATTGTAGAGAACTGTGAAGTGAATGATTAAACTTTAATTATTACAAACTTCATTATTAAAAAAAAAAAAAAAAAGTGAAAACTTGGCACACGACCGGCTGCGTAATGTATCAGGAGGCGCGCTCCAAAAGCGAACGCACATGAAACGCGCGAGCCGCTGCCTCATACAACTTCACTCACAATCTAACGTTAACTTTCCCTTTCCTAAGATTTCGTGCCCGGTCTGCACAAACCCCGCTTTCTTCCGTTTTCCATGTCATTTCCTGTAATAAAAAGATGGTGGTCATAGCAGAAAGAAGCAGCTGACTGTGGTACAAACATTTGGAGATGATAAACTTT
>NW_015757897.1:0-554 GCF_001515625.1 Sinocyclocheilus rhinocerous
AATCGATTAATATCGAGATATCAATATTTTTTACCCAGCCCTAATTTCTACAAATATATATTTTCAGCGACTGCGTCCAAACCGTGGGTGGCGAGCCGTATGGGAGCTGTTCCAGCACTATCAGGTAAACGTGCTAACCTGAGTGCATGCTGGGCTGCTGAATTCTCCACACACTGCTGTTGTGTGGGCATGCTGTCATCCAACAAGTCACTTCTCAAAGATCTCCTTCTTTCTGCCTTTTCTCCTCCCAGCCCTGTCCATCCATCCATCCATTCACCCATACAACCATAAATCTAAATCTGAAGCAAACAAGGTTCTCTCTGTGAGTTATCAAACTAGTCTCAAGCCAGCAGAGGGGAACACGCTGGAGGGGGGGTGGAAAGAAACAAAACAAATGGAGAGCGGCATAGAGAGATGGAATATAAAAACAAATCAATGTGAGACACACACACACAAATAAATGAACACAGCCATCCGAACCCGCACACACACTCACAGAGTCACAACACAGAGAGAGGGTGATATAAGCAAGAGTAGGAGTGGGAATACAAACG
>NW_015757898.1:0-554 GCF_001515625.1 Sinocyclocheilus rhinocerous
ATGTCTTTCTGCGGTTGAAACACTGATTGAGTGATTACATGAGACATGATACCTTTCAGTAAGTTGTACTGAATCTTTCAGCATAACTCATGTTTATTCATGTTTTTTTCTTGCTATAACTAGAAGTAAATAGGAAAAGATGGTCAGTTCATGTGCCGGTTGAACTGATGCGGATACAGCAATCTATTGTTTGAATTTTGCTACAAAACTGACAGATTTTGAAAGCGGAGACATAGTTTCAGATCAAAAGTAACAAAGCACAAAGCTTATTGTGATTATTCAATGGTAGACAATGTTTAGTGAAATTTTGTTCACGCATCAACTGAAAACAGCATAGACCAAATTATATGGTTCATCCAAGTGAGCGTGGATTGAAAACAAAAAATAAATATTGTTAACCCAGTCCTAGCATCCACACAGCTGACATGTTCTCCTGTTGTAGCTTTTCCACATTGTATACACAAAATAGGCACTGACAGAGTCAAAACGTGGCATTGTAAACGCGCTAAATAAATGTCACCAAAACTGTCGACCAAAAGCGAAAATTCATTTTC
>NW_015757899.1:0-554 GCF_001515625.1 Sinocyclocheilus rhinocerous
AAATGATGACAGAATTTTTATTTTTGGGTGAACTATCACTTTATTTGTTATTATTATTATTATTATTATTGTTGTTGTTTTAATGAATGATATTCTAAATAAGAAACTAAAACTGCCAAGCAGGTGGCGGTAAATGGGGCGTTAATTACGTTAAAATATTTTAATTGCATTATTTTCCCTAACTAATTAATTAAATTAATGCGCTAAAATGACAGCCCTATAAAATATAATTTATCTAGATAATGTGTCGCAATATTGACCCTTACACAACAACACATGTAAGTTCGGCTGATCTGATGAAGTCCTGCCTGCAAACCCTCTGTCCTCTCCACTTAAACTCTCCCTCCATCTGTCCTTCATCTCTGCATTCACACTCGCTCACTTGAATTCTTGCGCATTAATTTGTCACTACTCCATTTTACCAGTAAAAGAACGTTTTTGTGCAATAAACTACTGTGTTTCCTCCATTCTACATCCAACAGCAAACTGCACTGCACAAATAAGCTGAAGGAGCTATTTTTATCCGTCTGTGAAAAGAAACCTCCACATATCCA
>NW_015757900.1:0-554 GCF_001515625.1 Sinocyclocheilus rhinocerous
AATTAAAGCTAAATAGAAATATTTAAAAATGAATAAAAATGATAAAAGCACAAAATTAAAATGAAAGCTGAAATAAACTATATAAATGATGAAAAACTTAAACGAAATAAGAAATGTTGCTTTAGCCACTAACTGAAACAAAAGACGTTTAAGTTAAAGTACTAAAACTGAAAAAAAAATTTTTTTTTAAATCTAATAAAAATGACAAAAGCACATAACAAAATGACTAAACTAAAATTAAAATGAAAGCTGAAATAAAAAATCTAAATACAAGATTAAAAACTAAACAAAATGAGAAATGTTGCCTTTTCAACTAACTGAAAATAAGCTCAAATTGAAAAACAAAAATGACAAAAACTAAAATAAATAAAAATTGATGAAAGCTAATAGATTTAAAACAAAAAGAGACACAAAAGCACAAATAATGGAAAACTTACACTTAAACTTAAGCAAAAATAGAAGTGTTGCCTTGGCAACTGACTGAAATATAACCAAGCGGCAACCTCCCGCTCTCTCATGAAGCCAACACGGAAGTGACTTAAACTGTAATTCGT
>NW_015757901.1:0-554 GCF_001515625.1 Sinocyclocheilus rhinocerous
TGTGCATTATACATAGCTTAATACGTACATTACTATATATATATATATACTTTAGTAAATACACTATAAATAATACTAAAATAACACTATATACACACACAATATGCAGTCCATAATATTTTATTATTATGAATGATAAAAAATGTACAATGAGACATATCAATGCTATATATTATTTGTATTTATTATCTGCCTTTCCCTCTAATGGTCAGAAACAAAGGATGTGTGCATCTTTTCTCATTACAAGGATTGTAGACCACCATTCCTATGCAAGGAGACGTATACGCCACCACAAGTGTTCTGGCTCAAGACTGACGGCTCTGATGAACAGTCGCACTGAGCTAATTTCAGTGTCATATCAACAACAACCTCATGTGAATTCAAAATGCTCCTCATGCAGTAAGGTCTTAAAATGCATTATATATGCTCTCGTAGACTTAATTGAAACTGAAAATGTTATGTTCCACTCCAGTACCCTGTTAATAAGCAGGCAATCACCTACCAATGTTGTGGCACTATTACAAGCCCCCTCTGCCCCCCGGCCTCGGTTGGTC
>NW_015757902.1:0-554 GCF_001515625.1 Sinocyclocheilus rhinocerous
AATTGATTTAATTAGGGGCGTGGTTTCAAATTGAATGTAAAATTTGGTAGCCTTCTTGTTGAGGAAGTTCAGTCCACCAAAAGCCACAAGATGTCGCCATGAACTTGATACAGCAGATCCATATTCCTCTTAATAATCCCTTTAATTCCGTCTATCACTGATATACTGTGATTTTTACTTCAAAATGAAATATTCAAAAACACAAACGGTCTATAAATAACAGTCACAGACTGCTCAATGTGTCAAAGGTCCCCGTGTTTGTACTGTGGCCTATATTTTCATTGGTTTAATTTTGGATTATCTGTGTTTTGTGTTTTATAATTCAAATGTAAAATAAACATCTGATACATTAAGAATTCAACACTTAACACTGAAATAAACGCGAAATTCTAATGTTTTGAGTTTTTGAATGAACTTATGTTTTTTTTTTTTAAGAAAAACTGCGCTATTTATTTGTTTAACCACAGTAAATGTCTTTTAAATCTTACAATATCTAAGCTTTTTATGGTCACACGGTTTGATTTTTTTGTCATGCAGTGACTGTCCGACACGAC
>NW_015757903.1:0-554 GCF_001515625.1 Sinocyclocheilus rhinocerous
CTTGTTTCTGTAACACGGTCAGATAGCGGCTGGTTAGGACGCTGTCTCTCACCTGTTCCTGAAATCACTCCAAGTACCTCTTTATGCAGGCTGCTGTCCACTGGACTGGCCACATTTTTTGTAGGCGTCATCATTACATGATCATCACGGCCATTCTGAAGCAATACAAACAGAACAGAACAGAACTCACTGCATATTCATATAATTCATATCTTTTTTTCTTACTACACTTTTTTTTTTTAAGTAATTATTTGAAATCTGATATTGATATCAATTCTTAACATCTCAAGATGTATCGTTTAGTGTTCACCTTTTTCCAATGGATGTGTGAAGTTGGGGGTCAGTAAAAATGTTTTATGTTTTTGAAATCTGGAGAGTTTTTCCAGGGATGTTTTTGTTTTGATTATATTTTTGAAATTGTTTTCTGTTCTATTATACTCACCAAGGCTTTTACTGTATATTTGATCAAACATTCAGTACAAATGATAAGTAACATTGTGAAATATTTAAAACAACTGTTTTCTATTTTAATATAGATTACTCCAGTCTTCAGT
>NW_015757904.1:0-554 GCF_001515625.1 Sinocyclocheilus rhinocerous
CCGCCCGCTGTGAGAGCCTTGCTTCCAGACCTACCTCTGTTGTTGAGAGAGTTGACCAGGCTTGAACTGCGGAACGGCATCCTCTATAGAACACCGCAAAGAAGAAGGCCAAACACAGTACCAGCTAGTCTTACCTGAAGAACTTCGTGAGACGGTCTTAATGAGCCTGCATGACAACATGGGTCATATGGGAAAAGACCGCACGCTGGACTTGGTCAGAGCCAGATTCTACTGGCCGAGGATGGCCTCTGACATTGAGAGGAAAGTCAAGATGTGTAACAGGTGTGTGCTCAGGAAAACCTTACCTGAGAGGGCAGCACCTTTAGTGAACATCATGACAACAAGACCGCTTGAACTGGTCTGCATGGACTTCTTGTCTATAGAACCGGACAGAAGTAACACAAAGGACATTCTTGTGATCACAGATCACTTCACAAAATACGCAGTGGCTATCCCAACACCAAACCAAAAGGCTCAAACGGTTGCAAAGTGCTTATGGGACAATTTCATCATCCATTATGGTATTCCAGAGAAACTGCACAGCGACCAAGGTC
>NW_015757905.1:0-554 GCF_001515625.1 Sinocyclocheilus rhinocerous
CTCGGGGCAGGGAGAGTGTTTAGAGACCACACAAGCCCCAACCATCAGGGGCCCAAGCCTAGAAATAGAAGGGGGGGATATAAAGCCAGGATAATATCCATCTCTGTCTATGATGTTAATACACATCTAGCCCACCACTAACAGAAGTTGTCAACCGTGGACAAATCATGGCTTTTATTCGCTAGAATCAGACATTTTCCATGTCTGCATTGCCAAGCTTTTGTTTATGTAGGCTTATAGGGCTGTGTTTTTAAGCCATAAGAGTTTGGCTTCAGATTGGCGTCAAGAGTCCCTAAATGACATCTGGTAACAAACCAGGTCAAAACTAAAGCTGAGTGGAGTGGATTCTCATCGGTTCTGTCAAACTCAAATGGTAGGAATACATCCGAGCGTTTATGCCCTGTTGATTTTGGATTTGGTTGGTCGGATTCTTGGACTCACTGGAATAAAAAACAGATTTATTTCAACCACCCTCTTTCCTTCCATCGCTTATTCCTGTGCATTAGTCCGACTAACTCACCCTCAAAGATCCAGATAAACACAACTATAAATCA
>NW_015757906.1:0-554 GCF_001515625.1 Sinocyclocheilus rhinocerous
ACACATACACATACACACACACACACTCACACACATGATCTGAAAAGGTTAAATGGTCCTGACAAAAAGAGTGACACTTATTCAAGGTCAAATATGATGCATTGGAAACGAATTGGAAGCGAATCTCATCTAGTTCAGTCCTGAAACCAATCTAAATCTGACTCATTTTTGTGATATCAACCTCAAATTTGGAGCACAACCTGTTTAGATTTATAGCTTTGATTTTCATGCAGTTTTAAAGTAAAACATGTTTTTTTCTTTTCACTTTTTCCACTTTTTTCACTCCAGCAATAATCTGCCAAATGCTTCTTAAAAAGAGACCAAACTTTAGATTTGTGACAGTTTAATTTCATTTTCAGGTCTATGCTCAAAAAGTGGGTAACAGGTAATAAATAGATCATAAAATATAATTTTATGATAATAAAATCCATAAAATCCCCTAAAAATACACAAGATTAAATAAAAAAAACATGATCAAATACTAAAATTTTTAAAGCGCCAGAGGGTTAAAGCTTGACTTTCGCTGATAACAGCCGGTTTAAAGCGCTTCTCAT
>NW_015757907.1:0-554 GCF_001515625.1 Sinocyclocheilus rhinocerous
ACCGCAGAGAGGAGCGAACGCCTCGGGGTTAGCGTAGGTCAGCAGGGCCGCTAGCGCCTCCTTCCAGTTATCCAGCTCACAGCTCTGGACGATATCACACCAGTTCTGCGTCACCACTGACGAGATCAGCTGACGGGGAAAAACAACTCATTAATACATAATAATAATAATACAGTGACTAATAATAATAATAATAAATCTGTGACTAATAATAATAATAATACTGTGACTAATAATAATAATAATAATACTGTGACTAATAATAATAATAATAATGACTAATTAGAAATAGCTACAAATAATAACAATAATATTAATAATTATAATTACTGATAATAACTAAGACTAATGATAAACAATAATAATAATAATAATACTGTGATTAATAATAATAATAATAATACTATGACTAATAATAATAATACTGTGACTAATAATAATAATACTGTGACTAACAATAATAATAATACTGACTAATAATAATAATAACAATACAGTGACTAATGATAATAATAATAATAATAATACAGTGACTAATGATAATAATACTACAG
>NW_015757908.1:0-554 GCF_001515625.1 Sinocyclocheilus rhinocerous
CAGAGTTGTTTGGAACTATTGAGCGCTCCATGAACCACGTGACCGCGTGGCAGCGAGATCAAAGCGTCTCGCAACTGTTTCTCAACGGCTCTGGGGCAGAGTATCCTTAACCACGCCCCTCCAACCGGAGTTTGCTGCGAGCGAGAGGTGGAGAGGAGGTGCTTAAATAAAACCCCGCCCCTTCTATTTAATATTCGGTTTCAGTCGTAAATACGTCATAATACTGAAGTAAAGTCAGAGATGCTTTACATTTCTGGTCTTTGGTGTTTCTAGTCAAATTAACATATTTTCCAAGTGGATAATATAACTTTAAACCTATGAAAATGGTTTTAAAAAACATGTGGCACCATAGTTTCATCACTTTACAGTGTTGCAATGACCGTCTTTTTGCAGTAACTCACTTGTCATAGTTTAATGAATGGGTAGATGACATCATCCTACATCGCTGCAGAAGTACCGACCCAGTGTTTGCAAAGTGAACATGCAAAGAAGATCAAATGCCCTTTACAAAAAAACGGCAAAACAGCGATGTAGGACGATTTTGAAGTTGGAGG
>NW_015757909.1:0-554 GCF_001515625.1 Sinocyclocheilus rhinocerous
TGCAGACTAATAGGTTAATAGAAAAATATTTGAATTTGTCAAAATATTTTTTTAAATGTGGTTGCATTATCCATAAAAGTAATGACTAGTAAATATTGCAATTCGTTCACTGTACATTGCTATTATTGTTGTGGTAAAAAGTTAATAGTTTTCAGCACTGCAAGAGTTATTTTACATAATTTTTATGATAAAAACACAGTACCATCATGACATTAACTACTAGGTCAGACAAAACTCTGCTGACAGATTAAGCATATAAGCCCCCCACCCAACCCGCTGTGGGAACTCTCACACCAAGTTGAACTCAAAAGCCCTAACCTCGCCCCTATTTTGATATCTTCACCCCACACATACATACACAACCCCGGCAACGATGACGGCGGAATCTGCTATGCCTACCGACCGAAAGGTATCAAGTTGTGTGAAACAAAGCAACATGAAACAAAATCAACATTACTCACCTATCAAGAAGAAACAAAGCAACCTGATTTGGTCTGATTCCAGGCCTTCCCACTCCTTGAGTTCTCTCCACCGCTGGAAAGCTGCTCCGATAT
>NW_015757910.1:0-554 GCF_001515625.1 Sinocyclocheilus rhinocerous
AACGGGTAATTATATTACAGTTAATTATCCTGTTACCAGATGCTGATTATTTAATACAGGGGTGTGCTCGGCATCTGCTACCAATGAGGGATAATTACACATTATCGAGGGTCGCGTGCCATCAAATTCTGGAACGAACAGATGATCTATGAAGAAATGAACTATGGGCCACAGAAGGTTAATTTGATCCAGCGCACGAAGAAGTTCTCGACTACGGCAAGATGTGTGTGGATTTCATTGCACCTCAGCTGCATGTGTGTGTGGGTGTAAGTGGGTGCGTGAGTGCATGGGTGTTGACATTGACGTTATCTTTGTGAATGATGGGGTTCATAACTTCTAACCTGTTTTCCTTATCTGATGAATCATCATCCAGCAGCGAGCTTTCAGAGACCCTCTGAGCAATTACACTGTGCGGAGAAAATGCATTGCACCAGGTTTGGCTGTAGTCTACTATTTGTGTCTACATATAGTTAAAATTACAAAAATAAGTAAATAAATAACATGGCACTTTATTATTTTTTATAAATACTGTATATAAATATATACACATGCAT
>NW_015757911.1:0-554 GCF_001515625.1 Sinocyclocheilus rhinocerous
ATAATAAAATTTCACTTTATTTAGTTAATAATATGATAAATAAAATGATAAACAAAATAATAAAAGTGTGATAATATTAATATATTTTAAAATAAAAAGTGAGTATTAAATAAAAATACAAATATTTTATAGCAAACTTAAAAATAAAATGCTAATATTTACCTTTTTTTTATATGAGTTTCTTAATTCTCAGGCTTAAATTCAGCATGCTTTTATTTTGTAAGTAAGTATATGCGCTGCCGGGTTTAGCGCTGCCGACTGAAGAGCGTCAGTAAATGCATTGTCATTAAATGTTTTGCATTGTGCTTTGAAAACGGCGTGAATACTCTAGATTTATGCTTTCAGTTCGAATAGAAATGTATACAGTATTATACAATATTACAGTTTGTCGATCTAAAATGGTAATGTGCATTAACAGCTGTCAACCATGTCGGTATGCAAATGAGCGCTCTGAACTTATTAACACAGCACATTTTTTATATTGGTTGCGCATGCGCACCTGCATACCCCTGCACCCCTGTATGTATGTATGTACAGTATGTATGTATATATAC
>NW_015757912.1:0-553 GCF_001515625.1 Sinocyclocheilus rhinocerous
CACACACACACACACACACATACACACACACTCTCACACACACACGCACACACGCACACATGTGCGTCTCAGTTCTCAGTTTCTGGTCCGTTTGCTTACAGGAGGGAAATTCCTGGTTCGAGCAGGTGACGGTTGCGGCTCGATTACGCACCAGCACTTCCTTATCAGCCGTTTACCCAACTTTCAACTTCCTCTAGTGACAGTGAGGACAGAAACGGCCCTGTTTCAGTCCAGATTAAACACTTTTACCCACAATCCTACACTCTGTACTCCGTCTCATGCGCTGCTCTGTGTTTGTAATGCAGCGGATGCACAGAGAACAACAGAAATTCATTTTCTCCATAGAGAAAAACTCATAAAGCGTTAAAGAGGAGGTTCATCGATGGTTTATGCTTGTTGAAGTCAGCGGTTTGCATTATTTTAACTTTATTTTTTCAAATAATCATGTTTAAATGCTGTGCAAAACTTCCACCAATCAGAGAGTTGCAGTGAACACACACCCACACCCATATATATATATATATGTGTGTGTGTGTGTGTGTGAGTGTGTGTG
>NW_015757913.1:0-554 GCF_001515625.1 Sinocyclocheilus rhinocerous
CGTTCGGATCGCTCGACTGCTGTCCCCTGGCTCCAAACTCATTACTGTCGAATTCAACCCAGACTTTGCTGCAGTTGCTCGTCAGATCATTGCCTACGCCGGCCTTCAGGACAAGGTGAGAAAAAGAACTGGTATGCAAAGACTTTGCTTTGAAACCTTTTTCACTCAGAAGCTGCACTGAATTAAATGCGAATTTTTTAACCCAAAAATGTCTGAGAAAAAGGTAAGATGATGATAAAGTTATGGCTAATAATCTGGGTCATTTGTCACATTTGACATGGAAGTGTTCAAGACTTCATGTCATGAACATTGAATTAAATGCAACATTTTTAAGTAGAAAGACTAAAATGTTTTGTAAAATATAGTCCAATAATCTTTAACAACTTAAAACAAAACAAAGAAAAAAATTTTTTTACTACACTGATATTTGGTATAAAATATTCATGCACTGCTTACTGCCTACTATGCGTAGTATGTATACTATATACTATGCAAAATGCAACATTTATATTCTATTCTTTAAAAAAAACTTGCCCCTTTTAGACTTGCACTCT
>NW_015757914.1:0-554 GCF_001515625.1 Sinocyclocheilus rhinocerous
CCCGCTCCGCCGCTGCTGGTGTGTGAGGACGAGCTGTCGTGGCTCGACCCGTGTGAGCCGGATCACCGGATACAGTGGGCCCGGTCCATGTGTGTGCGCAGCGGCACGGGAGTGGAGATCAAGCGCATCATGGCCAAAGCCTTCAAGAGTCCGCTATCAGCGGCGCAGCAGACGCAGGTCAGACATGGCGTTGTTTGTGCCCATTTCCACCCACAATCTCTTTACTGCGATGTGAAAAAATAATCAGGTCTATTCAAGTTGTAAAGTATTTATATATGATGCATATGATGCCTGTATGCGTATTAAAAACTGCTTATGTATTACAGGAATGAATGTCTTCGTTGGGAATAAACACGCTTAAGCAAAATATACAGTATCGTTGAAAAGTTTGGGGTCAGAAAAATAAATAAATAATACTTTTATTCATCGAGGACGCATTAAATTAATCAAAAGTGCCAGAAAAGACGTTTATAATGTTACAAATTATTTCCATTTCAAATAAATGCTGCTCTTTTGAACTTTGTTCATCTGTGAATCCTGAAAAATAAAATGTA
>NW_015757915.1:0-554 GCF_001515625.1 Sinocyclocheilus rhinocerous
GCCTTAAATACTGTACTTAAAAAATGAGCACATAAATCTGTTTTTCAGTCATCATCCTACACCTCCACATCCATTGACCCTGTGTCTGTCGCTGTCTGCATGAGGAATGGCCGGCAGAGACGTGCTGAAGGCGGATGAAGGTCTGATGATGATGCAGGAGCTGGAGGACAGACTCGAGGAGCACACGGATAAACTAGAGCATGTGCGTCTTGCCTCCGTGGACCTGAGAGACGCTCTGTCAGGGGTTCGCTTCTCTGTCCTCATGGCGTTGTGTGTTTGTGGATGAGCAGTGTCTGATGTGTTTGTGTCTGATCCTCAGAATATATCGTACGATATGCAGCAGTGCATCTCTGAACACATGGAGTGGCTCGCACAGCTGACCGATCGCGTGGAGACACTGCAGATGAACACCGCCGTCTTTGTGCAGGTCTGTGAAAATAAGTCCCTTCGAAAAGGACCTGACTGAACACAGTCATTACTTACAAAAAAATTATTTTCCTATTGAGTATTTTTGTCTTGTTTTCCAGTACAAATATTTAAACATTCTTAAATCA
>NW_015757916.1:0-554 GCF_001515625.1 Sinocyclocheilus rhinocerous
GTGACCAAATAAATTTAGCATAAAGTCAAAAACCTAATAAAAAAAAATCTAAAAAAAATAATAATCTGACCCCAAACTTTTGAATGCTAAAAATCTTTTATTTTGAATGATAAAAGAAACAAAAAAACAAACAAATGTAGTTTAAAAAACATATTTGCATATACTTCAAGACTTGCCATTATGTTTAAATATTTTCATTATATTTAAATATGTTCAATACAGGGGCCTTCCTGACAAGAATGAGGGACTACATGCTGCCCTCTCATAAGCATTTCATTGAAAACATCTTTAGTCGCCCGTCTCTGCGCAGCTTTGTGCTCCAGCAAGCGGATGAGGGTCTAACACACACATTTGAGCAGTGTGTGGCTCGCTTAGTGGACTTTCAGAATTACCACATCAACACTGTCACCCGTTACATCACTATCCCGGCCTCCCGTGCCAAACAGCTCCGTGCTAACAAGCAGGGTTTGCCCAAGGAGCTGGACGCGATCAGAAGAGCACCAACAGCACTGGAGGAAAGAGGTACTGGAGGGTCAGGGATTATGACCTTTCTG
>NW_015757917.1:0-554 GCF_001515625.1 Sinocyclocheilus rhinocerous
ATGATTTAATGTCGATGATGGTAGTTTTTCAGCATTCTCATTTATCACAACAGGAAATGGTCCAGTTGGAAGAAAAAAGGTATACATTATTTGGCATAACTTTCATATTGTACATGTATTCAGTTCCTAGAATAATAATTATCACTGTCCATGAATAAATCAGTTACAAGTGCTGGCTTGGCCACGATTAATGATGGAATCATTGTATGGTCACTGAAATACTGATAACTGATATACTGTACCAAAAAAGCTGCTTTGTGGACAGATTATATAGAATAATATATCGACTTTGACAGAAGCTGAGAGCATGTTAGAAGTTGCATCATAACCATAGAGCATGGAATATTAATTATGCATTATCGCCCATTACGTTTCATAAAATGAGATTGTGAAACTGATTGGTAAAACTCTCACCAACTGTCACTGTATAGTGGCAAACCATTTAGACTAAGTTTATATGAAAAGCCTCCATGTGTCCATTTTTAGCAGTCTAAATTACAAGGGGCGGCTTTTAGAAATCAATTGATGGTGCTGAAATGATTATGCAATGCACA
>NW_015757918.1:0-554 GCF_001515625.1 Sinocyclocheilus rhinocerous
CACGCCCCCTGGATCTTGTGTTCTGCAGTGAGGGGCTACTGGGGCCGATCGCTGAAGCGAAGGAGACCTCCCCCATATTAGGCGCTGTTTTACATTACAGTGCATGCGAAACTGCAAAAAGCAAATACTCCAACAGTGTGAAGCGGCACTACCTGATGCATCCGACAGCCGCACGCAAAAGCAGAGCAGGATCAGTCACCCGCACAGCACTGACCAACGTGCGCTGCGGTGCGCTTCCGCCACAATGTCAAGTGTTAAACAACCCAAGTTGCTTGATCCATTCAGATGTAACACAGAATTGTGTTATACAGTCATGTGATATGAGAACATTTTTAAAGGTTCTGTAGTGATGCTAGCTGAAAACAGCCACGACAATGTAAACTGTATAAACTGGAAATAATTACAAGCCTGTCAATTCAGCACCATAGTATTTTAACTTGCAGATATTAAAGGGTTAGTTCAACCAAAAATGAAAAAGTACGGAAGCCGGAAGCGGAAGCCGTTCCGGGGGATGACGTAGGACGTCGGCGTTGCGTGATTAGTGACGAGCGCGG
>NW_015757919.1:0-554 GCF_001515625.1 Sinocyclocheilus rhinocerous
CTTTGTGCTGTATTTTCTGTTGCCAATTTGACATGCAGTTTTCATACGCTACACGTTGCCCACCCACTTAAACATTTCTGGCCTCGCCCCTGATTTATAGACAACATTTATTGGAGGTAATAAAGAACCAAGGATTCTCTACAAAATGTAACTTTTGGGGGTTGGATAAATTTGTACATGAATGAGAGCCAATTTGTTTACTGATGGCTTGGTTTAATTGGTTTCATCAAATGTTGTTCACGGCAACAGAATGTCTTGCAGATCAATAATAATTACAAAGAATAATTTTGATTGCAACTGTAGTTTATTCTTTGAGGTAACATAAAAATGAATATATGAATATGGTACTCATTCATTGATATATCTCATGGTGTAACCAAACATTACTGTTCAAAACTTTGTTTATGTTTACCAAGGCTTCATTTATTTAATCAAATATATTCTAAAAAACAGTGACATTGTGAAATATCATTATAAAAAAAATGTCTGTTTTAATTTATTCTAAAGTGTCATTTATTCCTGTGATGTAAAGCTGAATTTTCAGCAGTCATTAC
>NW_015757920.1:0-554 GCF_001515625.1 Sinocyclocheilus rhinocerous
GAGGAAGTCTTCATCAGTGTCTCACTGCGGTCGACGCCTGGCAGAGATGAGCACCACAGAAGGGGTAAAGAAAGAAAAACTAGTTAAGAGAAAAACTGTCAGAGTGAAAAATGGAGGGAGAGTCCTTTGAGCAGAATGGAGTAGGAAATGTTAGTTTCTTCAGGTTAAATGACAGCATGTTCTGGTCCTCAGCAGAGCTTTACTTTGGTTTCAGGCCAGTTATGATACGACTACAGGTGAGAGACTCCTAAACTGGGCGGCATACCTGAACGAACTTACAGGGCTACGTCAGGACAGAGTGTTTGTTTCAGCCGAGTAAAGGCCTCGGGAAAGGGTTGCCGGACAGCCAGAGCTGTGCGAGACAGACGGAGAAGAAGGTGAATGGAGAGGAGGCTTCTGTGTGGAGGAGAGCGAGGGGGAAGGAGTTCGGTCATGTCGGCGAGGGGAGGTCAGAGTCTATCTAGAGAGTGAAGGCACAGAGCGAAAGGAAAAGGTGCGAGGGGACGGGACGTGGAGGAGAGGAGCGTCCGGTCAGAATATGGTGGTCTCGTACT
>NW_015757921.1:0-554 GCF_001515625.1 Sinocyclocheilus rhinocerous
TGTCCCCACTTTTCACAAAAACAAACCTGTGTGTGTGTGTGTTTAGACCATGCAGTTTTCAGAGCCTGTCTGTAATTGACGTTTTTGCAGACAATTCAAAATACCTCAAACCTTTTTTTTTTCTTCAGTCTACACTGTTACATTTTTTGTAGTTCTCCTAAGAATATGTATAAGTGGTGAAATTGTGAATATTGAGTTATTGTTCTACTAATTTAAAACGAGGCATGGAAAGAATATTACTGGCTAAAGATTCTTGCTGTACAAAGTAATAATAACTTCACTCTTGAATAAAAAAAGCTATTTTACCAACATTAATCCACAGGAGACAAAAGACCTTACATAATATATGATTATAACAAAACCAGGTCCACTGACATGCTAAACTGTTGCTAAGAAAGCATCACAAATCATCAAACTGATTTGTAATACTTTCCAAGGGTGTTTCAGGCTTTGTCTAATTTAGGATCATCTGTGTTTTATGTTAGTCAAGCAACTGAGAAATAAAATGCAATACATTAAGTAGATTTAAAGATAAACCTAGTAACTCAGACTAC
>NW_015757922.1:0-554 GCF_001515625.1 Sinocyclocheilus rhinocerous
AGAGGCCATGGAGGATTTCCCAGGCATTGGAATTAGGGTCAACAAACCAAATGGAATTCACTAATGGTTCAAGGAAAACTTTAAAAAAGAATAACAGACTAAAAATAGCCATAATACCTTTTAGATTGTTACAGAATTAGTAATAAACCTTTCAAAATATTCATGTACTACTATGATGGAGGAAATGTAGGGGGAAAATCAATTCTGGATTGAAAATGCATCGTGATCCACAGCCATTGAGAACTTTTTCTAATGTATATATAGATCGTTGTAAAGAAGATTTGCTGCAATTGTACCGAGCTTTTTGATTTAATTAAAAATTCCCAGTGTTGAATGTTTGCTGTTGCTGTCATCTGCTTGCATGCTTTTGTCTGTCTCTATACATTTCTCATTGCTTTCGTTCTTTCGCAACAATCATCCACATTTGTTCTGTTTTTGGTCAAGTCATTTATCTTCAGGTTCAAGTGCCTCATTAGACTTTTGTTATTTTATGCTTGGAACATTTATCAGCACTGCTAGCAAGCTCAATAACTTTTTCAGTATTTTACTATTTT
>NW_015757923.1:0-554 GCF_001515625.1 Sinocyclocheilus rhinocerous
GCTGAATAACAGTATAATTGAAAAAAAAAAATTATAAATCTTACTGACCCCAAACTTTTGAACGGTAGTGCATGAAAATTGTTTGGGGTATATTTTTAAGACTTTAGTAGACTTTGGTAGGTTTAGTCATTCATACAAGTTTCCTCTTGAAGGAATTTACTTGACCTTCAACAAAGTACTTTGGGACACTCTCTGGAAAATGCAGAGAAGTTAGCGATGACAATACTGCTTCAAAAGCCATATACAAAAAAATGAGTGTGTCAGACTAAAAGGGTTGGTGTCCTGCAGGCACATCCATCTAAGTTCTCTGAAAGATGTATTCGTGACAACAGGGTTACAATTAAGTGCAGTCCTCGGGGTGCCATCATGATAAAAATTCTGAATAACCAGACTTCTTACTTCTGCCCAAAGTACAAAGGCTACCATGCTGCAGTTAAAAGCTCTGTGCTGCCCAAAGCTTCAAGTGCAGTTAGCCTGAAAATATAATCTACTGTTTAATAATGTGCTTTTGGTACAAACCACAGGATAGCAAAATCTCTTGAACACTATAAGCC
>NW_015757924.1:0-554 GCF_001515625.1 Sinocyclocheilus rhinocerous
TCAAAACAGTTGTGCTGCTTCATATTTTTGTGGAAACTTGAACAAAGTTCAAAAGAGCAGCATTTATTTAAATCTTCTGTTGCATTATAAATATCTTTACTGTGTATTTTGATAAATTTAAAGCATCCTTGCTAAATAAGTATACATTTGTTTTAAAAATAATTTGGTTCCGAATTTTAGTTCGGTTCTGTGCACACTTCGTTCTGTCAGTCTCATTAATAACTAAACTCTGTACGTTCAGAATCAGAAACTCTGTATGAACACTAATAACAGGAGTGACACTGTATTTATTTCAGTGTGAACGTGACTAAAGTGAAGCGTTACTACATAACATGCGTTACTCGCGTGTTTCAAAGCGTCAGCGCTCGGCTTCATCCTGTCAGTTAGACAAGAGGAAGTGTTTAATGAGGGGATCCACAGACCATTAGCATAATGAATAGAAAATGAGTTTGTTCTCTGTCAATAAAACTGGTTACTAGACACTGTCTGCTGGTTTGTAAGGCTGCTGTCGTGAGCCTCTCAATCTGACGCAGAGGTTAAAGGTCAAAGCTGTC
>NW_015757925.1:0-554 GCF_001515625.1 Sinocyclocheilus rhinocerous
CATCAGATCCACATATCCTTCAAAAGTAACATACTTTTTTTCCACAGGTTGTCAGGGATATTTTTAACATTAGATATCTGTGGGCAAAAAGAGTTTTACTGAGGAAAAGCACATGAGGATGAGGTTAACGATCTCTGCCAGTCACTCTTGGAGTCTTAAACAAGAAAGAAAAAAATGCCCTTTGAAAACCGAAAGAGAAAAACATCACTTTTTTTCACTTTATTTCCTTGTCTTTTATCAATCAATAAGGTGAATCGACGAGAAGCTACCGAACCCTCGTTCCACTGAGTCTCTTTCTGTAAAAATGTGTGCTGAAGCAATGGAGAGATCCTGGTAAAATAAAGCACTGGGATGTTAAATGCTCCTTCCTTCACTTCCACTTTCCTTTCGCTATATTTCTTTCTTTCCAACTGCTTTTCCTCTGCGCTCACATTTAGTCGGCGTAAAGAATGAAGCCAGAGAATGTGCTGTATTTGTTGTTGTTGCCCCCATGGGCTTTGCCACCATCCAGTTTGATGTAGACTTCATCGCCAGCGTCTAGATGCAGAATCACA
>NW_015757926.1:0-554 GCF_001515625.1 Sinocyclocheilus rhinocerous
CATCAGAATAAACATGGTGATGGGACGGCCAAATCACAGTGAAAGGTATATTACAGGAAGGAGTTTGCTTTTCTTTCCCCCTCATTGAATTTGCCTGATGCTTATATATATTCAGGATGTAAGAGAGAGAGAGAGTGCAGGCAGAATAATGCATCTCATCCATCACAGATCTCATTATGAGTTATGTAAAGTGTACATGTACGGTATAATATGTTTGGATACTGTATAATATCAACTTATTGTGCAGCATCCACAACAGAAATGTATGTATAACTTATGGATGATATCTGTTATATATGTAATATTTTGTATCAACCATGCTCTTCACTGATGCTGTAGTCTCCTTGGTAAATAGAAACAAAATTGTTTGGCATGGTGGAAATAGTGTGGCGGCCTTATGGCCACAATATAATTGGTCACAATATAATAAAATGATTATTATACTTATTTAAGTTCTTGTTTAGAATATCATAGTTTTAAATATAATGTGCACTTCATAAAATATAATATTATAGTAGGGATATGCCGGTATCAAATTTTCATGTTGCGATTAA
>NW_015757927.1:0-554 GCF_001515625.1 Sinocyclocheilus rhinocerous
CAGGCTGGGAGACCAGCTGGAACAACCAGCTAAAGCCAGCTTGACTAGCCTAGCCAGGCTGGGCGACCAGTTTAAACCAGCTAAGACCAGTTTAGGCTAGTTTATTAAGTTAGAAGTTCAGGGATTTGAAACCACCTGCTAAACAAACTTTTCAAACTGGTTTTGATAAACAAACATGTATTGTTCCCCCTTTCTAACCTGCTGTGAACAACTCCTTACCCACACCTTAGCTTTGGGTTTACTTGACTACACAATCCTTTGCACTGGCCATTGTGACCCAAAAGCATGACCTCACTTACCAACTTGTCACAGCGCTCTCATTTCCTGCCATTCTTGTCATTACCTGATAGTAAATCACATTGCTACAAAATAATGATGTGCATACTAACATATTCTTTGCATGAAATTATTAAATCTCCCAGATTAATGCCTATAATTTATCCCTTTTTGGCTGCACCCTACTCTTGGTAGTAGGCCTATGACCATTTTTTTTATGCATCATATTATTATTTTTTTTGCACTTTACAAAGATTCCACAAATAGATTAAAAAAAA
>NW_015757928.1:0-554 GCF_001515625.1 Sinocyclocheilus rhinocerous
CATTACTGCCACCCACAGGACAAACTGCGCATTGAACCCAAAATAATTTGGTGTTATAGGATTCCAAATTTAAGGGGGCCAAGCTTGTTGACACGGGGGCACTGTGTCTTCAAATGAAGACTACGTTTTTTACTGCATTTAATGCAAGTGTACAGAACTTTTAGTGCATTTAATGAAGGCTTCAGAAACCATACAAAGTGAACATGACGGTCAAGTTGAAAATATTAGAATTTGTATCACTGATTCATCAACAGCAGTTGTATGGGTCATTTTTTTGTGTAGTTTTTGAAGCACCATTTTTGGACGTCCTGTACACTTGCATTGCAGCGATATGGATTATTTTTTTATTTATTATTTATTTTTTTCCAAAGAGTCTTAGATTGTGTTCATCTGAAGAAAGTACGTCATAGACATATGGGATGGCATGACAGTATAAAGGATGGAATTTCCCTTTAAGGCTTTATTTTTTTGTGTTCCACTTTGCTGCATTTTAATTGTTTTTGTATGCACTAGATCAGTGGTTCTCAAACCTGTCCTGGAGTACCCCCAGCCCT
>NW_015757929.1:0-550 GCF_001515625.1 Sinocyclocheilus rhinocerous
CATTTAATGTGTTTTTATCCCTGATGTTTGCTGTGGACAGTAATTATTACATAATACCCGTCACACACACACACACACACACACACACACACATTAATATGTATATCCATGTGTATATTAAAAATAAATGAATAAAAAAAAAATATATATATATATTTCAGTGTAAGAGCACATATATGCAATGTACCCTGATGATTGCCTCAGAATATATATATATCTGGTTACAACACATTGGTGCTAATGTAACTGTGCAAGATTTATCAGTAACTATGGGTTTGTCTTGTCCTCATGGCCACCCTCATCTGAAATGTGTGATTCAGAACAGAATGGAAGGAATTAAGGGTGTTATTGGGCCTGCGTGCATCTAAACATTGTAGTCATCCCAACTCGGTTATCTCACTAACGTGCACTGGCCAAAACATTGGCCAAGATTTAATTTCAGACACCACATGATCACTGTAATAAGAATGAGATGAAATATCAGAAATGTTCACACGTCACTTCCTGTTTGTTGCTGCCGTGAGTTTTGAGTTTGAGCTCCGTCAAGTTA
>NW_015757930.1:0-554 GCF_001515625.1 Sinocyclocheilus rhinocerous
CCACTTGGCATTTCGGCTGGGCCCCTCTGATCTGTCATTCAGGACACAGTTCATTCATGTGGCTCTCTTCTAATGAGCTGATGATCTGAATCAGGTGTCGATTGAGACTGGCATTGAGGACGCTGCTCTATATAATCCCACACACGGCTGCTTTAGTGAGTGGTTGCAGGTGGACAGCATCACGTTTCTGTCGGATTTGAGGTGTGCATTTGGAGGTATGAGTGCTGCTTCATCACGACGACGACGAGAAAAGTCTTCAGAATAGAGTTCATTATTGACAGATAAATTTTTTAGGTTCGTTGTTTTAAATCGGTTTAAGTTATCAACATGTGTAAAATTTGTAAGTCATCTGAGCAGGGCGGCTGCTGGGTGCTCTAAGCAGAACTGTATTGTTGTGCCCCCTTCCTCAAATATTATGGAAGTAACAAAAAAACACCTACTATAGGGGGTCAAAATAGAACTTTAATAAAATATAAATCAATTGTATTACTTATAAATTACAATTGTAGCTCTAGAGCAGTGGTTCTCAACCCGCGGCCCGTCACGAATTCAAA
>NW_015757931.1:0-554 GCF_001515625.1 Sinocyclocheilus rhinocerous
CCTCCTCCTCTCGTCCTGGTTCCTGGAACGCCAGTTCCGCCCTCCAAATGTGGGAAACTCCCACCGGCCCCAAGAGACAGAGCATTAAACCCTCTATAATAAACAGCAATACAAATATAAATGTAATTTATCAATATTTAAGACTTTGTTTGCTGGGACTGCCAGAAACTATGAAGAAAGCTTAAGCTCTGTCATGGACATACATTATTATTTTTTTAAAGAAATATTAAGATATCCCACTCTAATCCATTGTAATTTTAATTGCAGCAGTTCTGTAAAGATAAACACAGATGAAATCAGAGGAAAATGTAATGAAACGTGATTCCTTGAAAATAAGTGGCTGCAGTGCAGCAATGCAATTTCAGCATTATGATTATTGGAATTTCTTGAGTAATACATTTTAAAAAGTGCATCACATGAAGTTATCAGCTTAACATATATGTTAGAATCATGGAAACATGTTGGAAATTATTATGATGATTATGAGACTCCTATATGCTAAACTGACGCTGTAAAAAACTAACAAATGCCAAAACATCATGATGCTGCTGCTG
>NW_015757932.1:0-554 GCF_001515625.1 Sinocyclocheilus rhinocerous
TTTTTTCCTCTCAGATGAGTCGAGGGAACAGTATGACCGAGTCTCCCTCTGTCCCCGTCACCACTGGGCAGCCCAGCTACCGCTCAGACCCCAGTTTGTCAAGCCGAGGGGGTGCAGGGTTCCGTGGGGGAGGGGAGGGAGGTAGAGCAGGCTCGGGGGGCCTGGGTGGGGCCTCTGCGTTTGGTGGGCGATCCTACCCTTCTTTTACCGACACCCTACTCCAATCAGCAGCAGCCTCTTGCTCCTCAAGCCTTCGCTCCGCCCATACGGCCCACAATGCCCTCGGGCCTCTCATCTCTGAGGGTACGACCTCCACTAGCTACAAGAGTTTAGCCAATCAGACACGCAACGGCAGCTTGTCGTATGAAAGTCTGCTGACGCCCTCCGAAAGCCCGGAGTTCGAGTCTGCTGCTCACGAGCTGTCCCCGCCCAGACCGCACCCTCCGCACTCTCTTAGCACAGCACCGGGGGCCCCGCCTATTTTGGGGTACACGTCCCCTTTCCTGTCGGCTCAGCAGAGGGAGGGCTCTCTCCAGGCCTGCCCTGCCCCCCTA
>NW_015757933.1:0-554 GCF_001515625.1 Sinocyclocheilus rhinocerous
AGTTAACTAATGTTAACTAATGAACCTTATTGTAAAGTGTTACCGGTGTTTCATTACTGAATGTATCAGTGTTTTTGAATGAATTGGATGAGTGAATGATTCAGTGACTCACTCATAAGGACAAAGTCATTTGTGCTCTCCTACTGGCATGATGATCTGCAGAAAGTGTCATTAAAATATCCTGACCACAACATGCACTTACAATGAAACATATTTCTGAAGCATTTATTACTCTTAGTTCATGTTAAAATTGACTAATTGAATAATATTTAAAGACACCCAATATAAAGTGGGACAGAATGAACAAAAACTGCAACAAATGTATTGCTCTTTGTTAGTTAATGCAATAACCAACATTAACTAAAGTGTTGCTACATATTCTAATGCATAACTGAATACTAATGCCCGCTAATACATTGAATGATGCTTTTCCAAAGATCATTGCTTCTACAACAGAAGTTATATCCGCAATAAAAAGCCTCAAACAGGCATCTTGTTTGTTCCAAACCTTGAGGGGGAAGTCGTGGCCTAATGGTTAGAGAGTCGGACTCGTA
>NW_015757934.1:0-554 GCF_001515625.1 Sinocyclocheilus rhinocerous
AGGTTGGATATATGTTTGGTGAAATGGACAAGGACAATTAGTGGGTGGTGCTAATAGTGATGAGTGCTGGCCTTGAAACATTTGATATGGAAAACTGCCGAAGGTTCATTAAAATGGTCCATTACAGCATTGTTCTGTCCTGCTAGAAGTACACAGGCAGTGAATGGAGGGCGTTTGGGGGAGGTAGCCAAGTCATCTGGTTTTGATGTAGTGTGCGTCTATGATGAAAAAAAGAGGCAAAGGCTCTCTAAAGATCAGCTGTTGCTTTTAGAAGCATTGAGATCTACAGGCAACAAGGGTGTTGCACATACACAACAGTGTAACTGTGATTATATGTATGATTGTCAACAGATCATCCATGCTGTTTTGATAATGCCGTTCTTGTGTGTTCTAAAAGGATTATATTCATCTGAAAGGTATGTAATTTTCCATTGCATTTCATGCCAAAAAATAGTATACATCATTCCGTTATTACTGATGTCTCAGTTGTTGTCATTGTCATATTTCAGTAACACCATGAAACAGAAGACCTCATTAGGTCATCTTCAGTAGTG
>NW_015757935.1:0-554 GCF_001515625.1 Sinocyclocheilus rhinocerous
CTTCAAGTGCTGTGTGTCAGTGTGTTCAGTGTAAACATTCACAGTGTTTCTTTTTTTACTGCAGGATGTTGCTTCAACAGATAGTAAGAGATTAGAGTGCTTCTGTAATGTCTCCTTACTGCTGTGTGTTTCAGATGAGAAAGTCCTTTATTTGACCCCAGAACAAGAGAAGGACAAATCGCACTTCATAGACAAAGAGGTGTGAGTGTGTGTATGTGTATCTGTGTCAAAAGTTGTCTGTGTTTGTCCAGTTAAATTTTTATAGTTTTATTCATATTTTAAATTGGCTTTTATTTTCATATTTTTAGTTTTCACTTTTTGACTAAAACTGTTACATTTTTAGTAATTTTGTTGCTTTTGGCATTTTTATTATTACTATTTAGATTTTTGTAAAATATTTATATATATATATATATTTTATATATTACAGTTTTAGTTCTTATTCATTTTCAATGTGTTATTAATCTTTAGTTCTTTTTAGTTCTCAATAGGGATGCACCGATACCGGGCCGATACTGAGCTCCTGTACTTGTACTCGTTAAAATGCCCCGATA
>NW_015757936.1:0-554 GCF_001515625.1 Sinocyclocheilus rhinocerous
CTCAGCGTAGTGAAACTGTTCTGCTTGTCATTTTGTAGGGAAACTCAAAGCTGGCACTCTTTGGTTTCAGACTATTGTGGTGGAGGAGTCATCGCAGGTCACGTGTCCCATCACCACAAAGCTGGTGCTGGATGAGGACGAGGAGACCAAGGAACCTCTAGTGCAGGTTCACAGGAACCTGGTGACCAAACTCAAACCCCATCAGGTGGATGGTGAGTCTGCAGTCACTGCTCGTTATATAGCTTGCTTTTTTTCCAGCACCAGAAAAACAATCATACATGACATTTATTTTTGTATTTAATGCTTTGGATAGAGCAGTTTAGTGTTTCTGGCTGATTGTATGTCCCTGAAAAGGGTTGCCTGAAGTAACTCGATGTTTAAAGTCATCATCAAATCAAAATTGGCCCCATTTCTTTCTACTTAAATATTCATGGTCTATCATTTATATTTTGTTTTTATAATCTTTCATAAAAAATAACCTTTAAAACTGCTTTGCTTGCAAATGTAACTATTTTATTTTATTTTATTTATTTAGTCATTTAGCAGACGCTTTT
>NW_015757937.1:0-552 GCF_001515625.1 Sinocyclocheilus rhinocerous
CTGAATATATATATATATATATATATATATATGCGTGTTTGTACTACAGAAATGAATGTTGTTTTTTATACGATTTTTAATTATCTAAAACAGTTTAATTATGTAAACTGTATGTGATCGAATGTTTGATGATTTATTAAAATCAGAGTTATTGGATAATGTAAGGAGTTTTTCCACACTGTCAGGAACTTTAAAAGTTCTAATAGTGCCCTTTCCCTTTAAGAGCACATGTCGGAAAATTTATTTATTGAAATTAAATTAAAGTGTATTTTTTTTATTTAATCAAACCACTGCTATAGTGATGGTGAAGAAAAGCACTAAAGACCTCAAAAGCAAAAAATAAAAACAATTTATTCACTCATCAAATGTATTTAAATTCAGTCTTAATTACATTTTCATCTCTTTTTAGTTTGTTTTACTTTGTTTTATTGTCAGTGCAATGTGTTTGTTTATCAAGCATGATTTTAAATGTCTAACCCGCTCAATCAAACCCCTGCTGCAGTTTCTCTAGTAATGCTTTATTTATACAGCAAAGTTTGCACTTTTATGTTA
>NW_015757938.1:0-554 GCF_001515625.1 Sinocyclocheilus rhinocerous
CCTGATCTACAGCTGTGGATGCATAGCATGTCTTCTGGAGACGCCCGAGTAAATATTTGAAATGGTAGAAGTTTGTCTTTCTATAGCAGTTAAATGATATGATTCTGCCTGCAAGATGGCTGAATGTTTAACTTCTATACGGTATCTTCAGGCCTGGTGCTACATGAAGAACATATTGAACTCCTCACTCCTGACTTTAAACAGCTGAAAAAAGACATAGCTGGGAAAACTCTAGAGGAGGGAACACTGCACTTCACAGGTAATGACTGTATAATAGTATGCAGTTCATCTTTTTAAAGGCTTCCTCCAGGGTTTTGAGTGTTGGTGGTTTTTTCTTCTCAGGTGGATCCCTGAAGCCAAATTTTGGGTTCCCGTCTTTCAGCGGTATTTCCAGACTGACCTGGTTGGTTGATCTTTTCGGGGAGCTCACGGTTACTGCAGCATCTCTGGTAGAGGAGAAAGAGAACAAATACATGAAGATGACGGCACACTTACTGACCCGACAGCAGAAGTGAGTACACTGCATCCACAGACAGCTGTTTTTACAGTGGAAA
>NW_015757939.1:0-554 GCF_001515625.1 Sinocyclocheilus rhinocerous
TAAAAAAAAAAAAAAAAAAAAAGAATTTATATATATATATATTAAATGAAAAGATGTCTTTATTGTCAGCATTAGCAAACTGTACATACATAAATAGGCATAGACATTGTAATCATAATGTTTTTGTCACACTGTCATTGTCATAATACACAAATTAAGATACAGTAAGTAGATAACGGTAATAAAAAGCACGCGTCTCTCATAGAGCTACATCGGTGACTGTTTTACATTTCTGGACAAAAAAAAAAGAAGTAACTCCATGCCATAAAATAAAAATAAAATTTGAATCGCCATGCAAAATCTTATTTAAATAATATTCAAAATAACTTTTTTCTACAATTTTAAATAATACAAAAATAAAAATAAAACACTTTCCTTAGCCTAAGCAAATAATTTTGGCAATATTCTTGGACGGTATAAGTGCAGTACCTTATGCTTATGTCAGTGCTATTAAATACATAATTATATACGATTTCATAGTTTTTCTTCAGTTTCCTTGGGACAGAAACGGTTAACCAGTTTGGCTGTCCAACACTAGTCTACATTGCAATGAG
>NW_015757940.1:0-554 GCF_001515625.1 Sinocyclocheilus rhinocerous
CTTCTGTTCCGTGCTTGCACACAAACTGCACTGCAATCATTTTCCAAAGTCCCATTTGTGTGAAAATATTATGTTATCATTATATTTAGTCTATAAACGGCCGTTAACAGAGCCTGAAGACGGTTGCAGAGAGGAGAAAATACTGTAGCAGGCAGAGCAAGATCACTGTTCACTATGCATGAAATATAGGAAGAAAATCCTAAATATTGAATTTTATATTAATGTGCTTCTGAGGGAAACGGGCTCTTTTTTTGTTTTTTTTTAGAAAAGTTAACATGGCGATTTCTTTTCATCTTGTCTCCGTATAATGCATTTAAATTAGTGTTATGCTGCTTTTACACTGGGGGTTGACCGATTATTGACCTGGCAGATTATCGGAGCCGATATTAAGCATTTTTATGATTATCTGTATTGTCCATTTTCAAAACCAATTTGCAGATACAATAATTTAATTTTGAAACGCGTTGTTTGGCTCTGATGCAGCCTGTCGAAACTCACCACTCTGTGGTCTAGAGCAGTGGTTTTCAAACCAGTCCTGCAAGCACCCCTAGCAC
>NW_015757941.1:0-554 GCF_001515625.1 Sinocyclocheilus rhinocerous
TATATATACTTAAAAACTTCAAAATAAAAAATAAATAAATAAAAATCATATACAATTTTTTTCTCAACATTAACATATAGCTCGTAGAATATGTAGAACACAAAATCTATAAACTTCTCATTTCTATCAACTACTCAATTTACTCATCTATAAACTCATATTTTTTAAGTATTAAAAAATATATATTAAATTTGATGTAATGCTTGTATGCGTGATGTGATTACTGTAAATTCATGTTAAGTGCAATGACATCACTCAGATTTGATAGCAAACCACCTAATTTAAGCAGGACAAGAGCATATGGTTTATGTATCAACACTCTAGATATTGATAATTAACAATTCTAGGCTCACCTAGAACACAAATGATTACCCCTAAAGCTTTTGATAAATGAAAACAGTGTCATCCTGACTGTAGATTTTGAGTTCAAGAGCATCCAAACACAGTTATCACAATATATAATTATTTTAAACAACTTAAATTTTTGTCTCTGCTTAAATTACACTGGATATAATAGTTAAATTCTTAAAAAGGGAACTAATACACACTACAAA
>NW_015757942.1:0-554 GCF_001515625.1 Sinocyclocheilus rhinocerous
GCAGACACCTCACTGACTGAGCTCTAAATGAGAGAGACAAACACAGAATGAGGGATTTAGAATGACAAATGTACACACGTTAGCATCTTGGATATTCATTTTTCTTGGATATAACACAAAGATATAAATAGCGACTCACAGACCGCACCATTGATTCACGGAATGGTGGGCACACCATGTGGAAGCGTGGGATTGAAGCGTCAAACACTTCCTCTTTGTTCTTGAGCCGGTGGAATGTGTAGTGGCCTTCCATGTACTCAGAGGTGGTGGAAAACGTGGTGCAGCTGGCGTACTCGTGAACTTTACCGGGTGTCATCACTGGAAACTCGCCTGCACTCGCATGTACATCATATGCAAAAAACAGATGCAGGACATTCTTTAGAAAGTAGAGCAATTGTCACTAGGAATTATATGCACAGAAAGATACTGTCAGAATGTCTCATCTTGATAATTCAAAATATGTGTCACCAATGCGAGCTGTTCTAATTTACTCTCAACTTACAGGGATATGCTCTTACCCACAACACCAGGGCCACGGACCTCCTCCACATTTC
>NW_015757943.1:0-554 GCF_001515625.1 Sinocyclocheilus rhinocerous
TATCTATTTATTTATTTTTAAATATTTATTCTTAAAACAAGAACTAGTGATTTGCCAGTGAAGTAAGAACACAAACTTAAAATATAAACCTGTTTTAAGGCTGCTCAGGAAAACATAAGCTTTCTTAAAACATGTAGGCCTACAGCAAGTTAAAGCATTGCATGTGTCCTTCATAAATAAAGCAATCCAGGAATGCACTCTGGAAAAATCAAGTCGAGAAAAAAGTTTATAATAAATCGATTGCATTTGATACTGAAAGTATCTAAAAACGACAAATGCGCTATTTTTAGAGAGATGCAAAACTTATGTCAGTGCTGTTCTTGTGTTTAAAAACAACAAAAAAGAGTGCAAGCAATGAACGGAACGGGTCTCAGGATGTGCTTTTAACTCTTTCCCTGCCATTGGTGAAATTGTCCGGCTTTCCGTGTTTTCACTGTTATTCGGTAGGGGGCGATATTATGCATTTTCTGAAAAAGTACAGAATCTCTATCAAAACACAGGCGAAGAAGAAGCAGAAAAAAGCGATCGTGTATGTAAGCAGATGCATATGTAAA
>NW_015757944.1:0-554 GCF_001515625.1 Sinocyclocheilus rhinocerous
TAGCATCAGGTCTCACATTGCATGCATGGAAAGATCAACCTCACCGTGACTTCACAAGTCTCTCACTCTGATAGCCGTGCATCTGCCCACATCATCTCAAAACCTCCCATTGTCATCTAAAAAACAGATCCATTATTTAAGGGTTGCGATGGTATTTGTGGGCTTGTCATCAGCCGGCAACAACATGGCACTGATTTCAGGTGACATGTTTTATTGATTTGGTTTTGGTGAGATGTGACGGGAGTTTGCTCTTCTGCGGGCATTATAGCTCTGATCCACGGAACGACCTCGCCGTCGTCGTCGGTGTGTTTGCTCCATCCATTTCCATTCGTATCCAGGCTCCAAGCGCGCTCTGAGTGCTTGTCGCTCCAGCAGCAAGGGATGAGAGAATGACGAGTGGGTAAAGCTGGTGGTTGACGTGCCGTCCCATGGGGCAATCAACACTGCTTGCATTAAATCAAATCGACTCTGAGTGTTTTTCACTTGGCTTGCCAAAGTAAGGGCTGGCTGTGCATTATTCATAAGCATTTGAATATGTCAAAGCCACTGAAGCC
>NW_015757945.1:0-553 GCF_001515625.1 Sinocyclocheilus rhinocerous
TCTCTCTCTCTCTCTCTCTCTCTCTCTCTTATTCTTGCTGTTGCTTTGGTGGTGTATGTATCAAGCATGATGAACAAACACACCTAAGCAAGAGTGTTTTTCTTTTTCTTATTGCAAATTTACATTACATCTATTTTTACTCATTTGGTATATTGAAATAAAACCTATGGCCTTGGTTGTTGTTAGTGTCATGTTCTACTAGTTGAGCTGCAGAATCCCTCTAAACATGTTCTCTTTCTTCTTATCTCTGGATCTGTGATCTCTAACTAATTACAACCTAACTGATTTAAATATGTTTAAAATATACAAATGTTTGTAGAATATTTGTAGCATATTCTATGGTGGCCGAGAGAGCTCAGCACATTGCAACTTAAGAAAACACATGCAAATAGAAAAAAGCACCAGCAAGAAGAAAACATCTTCATCAGTTTGACAGCACATGTGCTGCAACAATTGGTCGCAACACAACCAAATACAAAAACATACTGCAAATCCTCACAACAGAAACAAAGAAATGCGCTGCAAATGCTCACAACACAAACAAATAAAGAAA
>NW_015757946.1:0-554 GCF_001515625.1 Sinocyclocheilus rhinocerous
TCTAAACTTAAGTTGGAACATAAAGAAAATATGAGAATATATCATGTAGCTATTTGTTAAGATTGTTGCCATCTGGTGAAAAAATATATATTCTAGATGTTGTGCTTTGAAAACATACGTTTGGAAATTTATTTATACGTTTATTTATTATTATTATTATTATTTAATTATTTTATATTTTATTTATTTGTTTTATTTATATAGACCCTTATCCAACAATAATCAAGTGCTCCCGAAGATCTAAATTGGTTGGTTCGGTTGTGTTAAATAAAGAAGTCATAGCCTAGAAAATGTGGACCAGAGTTGAGAACAAGTGTTGGTTGTTTAAATGAAGCCCCGCGAAGCACTCTGACTGTTTCCGGAAAAGATTCAAAGCTTCGATAGTGTCGAAAACAGCGCTATCTGGTGGTTAGTAAAAAATAGAGCAGCCAAAAGCCCGTGAAAGAAGCTTCGTCGGACGAAGCAGCTACAACACATTCCATAGATCGATTCATGTACACAAATAAAAGCCTAACAGTATGTGTGTTTGTGTTTGTTGAATTTCTCTCTCTGAT
>NW_015757947.1:0-554 GCF_001515625.1 Sinocyclocheilus rhinocerous
TCCTTTAGCAACTTCCCCTGAAAATTAGTTGGCAACACTGATTATGTGTATGGATTAAACGGGCACGTCATGCGCACAAGAGAGCAGCTGTTCTTCTCAGTATCGTGGGATTTCCAGCACACGAGTATCCAGCTTCACGGAGGTTTTAAGGGTGTTTTGGACACATGCACGAGTCGAGCACAGAGGAGTGAAGCTTTGATCGGTTTATGAATTTATTACAATAATCTCACGCGCGCAAGCTGCTCATTATGGCTGCAAACAGCGAGATCTCAGAAGGAGAACTCAAGAGAGAGGAGGAATCTGATGATCTGTTCGAGTTTGGAGATGATCTGGAGCTCAATCAGTTTGATGGACTGCCACATTCCTCCAGATACTACAGACTCCTGCAGGAGAGGAAAACTCTGCCTGTTTGGAAATACAGACATGAATTCATGACTTTGCTGGAAAACCATCCGATTCTTATAGTCTCAGGCACAACAAAGACTGGCAAAAGCACACAGGTGAGTTTTTGAGATGTGTGCATGCTTATTTATCAAGTTTCTACCAATTTTTGC
>NW_015757948.1:0-554 GCF_001515625.1 Sinocyclocheilus rhinocerous
TCCGCAAGCCACAACTGGGGCATCAACAAGCTGCAGTTATCTACCCCACTCTTGCCTTCCTTGATGAACACCCAGCAGGCAAATTAATGGCAGAAAGTTCCACAGATTTCCACAGATATCGAATGCTCGTCATTCATAAATGCCCCTTGTATGATCATAAGGGATAGTTCACCCAAAAAACACATTTCTGCCATCATTTTTACACCCTCATGTTGTTCCAAACCTGTATGTCCTTCTTTATTCTGAATAGCACAAAGGAAGATATTTAGAAGAATATATCAACATTTTTTTCCTACACAAAGAAAATCAATGGAGTAAAAAAAAAAAAACATTAGACACTACTGACTTTCAATTCTATTATTTTTTGAATTTCTCTTTAAATATTTTGGCTTATTTGAAAATGCTTTTAGTCACCAATAATAGTGTATTACTCGATTTTACCACAGAAAATGTGGCACACACCTCCATGAGGATACAGGAAATCCAATTACTTCTTTCTTTTCAACAAAACAGTCCCTCGAGGAGGAGCTGAGGCATGGATTTCACAAATGTCC
>NW_015757949.1:0-554 GCF_001515625.1 Sinocyclocheilus rhinocerous
CGATGAGACCGGCTTTGAGCGTTTCACTGAGCAGATTAAATTAGACTTGTAAATGTGGGGTTGTGAAGATTTGAGAGCTCTGGATTATATTTATTTTAGAGCGAGACCCCGCTCGTGAAGGCTTATGCAAGTTAGCTCTCTTGTGATTTATTTCGAGGGTCTGTTAAAGGAATAATTCACCCAAAAATGAAAAGTATATAATTTACTCACCCTCATGTCGTTCCAAACCCCGGATGACATACTTTCTTCTGTGAAGCACAAAAGGAGATGTTTAGCAGAAAGTTCTGGCTTGTTTTTCCTATAGAGTGAAAGTGAATAAGGACAGATGTCAAAGTCCAAAAATGACAAAAAAAAAATCACCATAACAGTAGTTGATATGACTTGTGCACTTTTCTTTTAACAGAAAATGATGATATTGCACTAACTTACTTTGCTCATACAGGCTACAACAATTTCCACCCAAAAATTGCATAATTTTTGTACTTTTTGGGGGATTTCTTCCACCTTGTCACACACTGTGTATGTGAAACATAGTTAAAGTACAGTAAAAAAAA
>NW_015757950.1:0-554 GCF_001515625.1 Sinocyclocheilus rhinocerous
AATTACATCCAGTCATAAAACTGTTTACCCAGTTTTGCATTATTTGTCCATTAAGTAAATACAGAGTTTTTCCCCTGTCAAAAGTCCAGCTCAGTTGTTGAATTACTGGAAACTCAGTTTACTTTGACCTTGGGTGAGTTATGTAGCTCTGCTTATTTGTAGTGGTTGATATTTACCATGCAAAACTTGTGCCTTTGTAAGATTTTTCATCATTTACTCTAACTTACAGTTTTCCACACTTCCGCAGTTCTACCACAGGTCATTCTGGGGACAAAATATAACAGTTAAACTCCAGTGCTATTAAACATCTCTGCAGACATATTTTACCCTAACCGCTGATTACAAAATAAATGCTTGTTATCTGAACTTGGTAGCTAATGATTGTATGTAGCCAAATTCCCACTGATGTTTGTACTGCCTCCCTATAGGCAGAGGCCCAGAATGCTGAGCAGGAACTGGCGCTCACTAAACTACGAAGTGAAGATGCAGGGCTACAGGACTCCCTGGCCAAGATGGGAGCCCTGAGTGAGGGATTGGCTAAAGATAAGGTCGAA
>NW_015757951.1:0-554 GCF_001515625.1 Sinocyclocheilus rhinocerous
TTTTTTTTTTTTTTTGACATTGATAATGTGCAAATTAAGCTTAAACTAGTGAGAGTGTGAAAAGTGTTTCTTTTTTCTAAATGTCCACAGGCCCAAATAGCCCATAGATGAAGAAACTCCCACATTGTCAAAATTGAAATAGGAGAATTATTGGAGCTTCACTCCCTGCCACATCTGACATTTCTGAACAAAACCCACAGCATCACCGAAGACCTCAAACTCTTTGTGGGAGGGAAATAATAAATATTCTCCAATGCAGTTCCCCTTTTTTATTTCAGTGTGAATCAAGACCTTTCTTGACTGGTTTAATGAGCATCTGTCTTCAGATTTTGTTTTCATGTATGCTGATATTAGAGAATTTGTATATTTGCTGTCAGTGTAAGCTGGAATGTGATCTGTGATCTGTCCTCAGGTGTTTTTGGTGCGGAAGTTAATGGGTCCAGATGCCGGTCAACTTTATGCAATGAAGGTGCTCAAAAAGGCATCTTTAAAAGGTCAGTGAGTGTCTGCATTAGTGCCAACACGTTTCTGTGATGATATACTCGCGTTTATTT
>NW_015757952.1:0-551 GCF_001515625.1 Sinocyclocheilus rhinocerous
GTCATATTTTCTGGATTCTTACAGATGTAGTCCCTCTGGAAGAAGCGTTTCCCGGGATTCTTGCGGTTTCGTGAGCTCCGCTGACCGTAAACAGGCCGCACACATGTGCAACACAGTGCTGGGTTCCCGTCTAAGAATAGCAGCCCTTCTGGCAGCGTGTTTCTCTCAGACACGGTTATCTGAATGAAAGTCTACAGTGCATGACTTCGGAAGGACAATCTGTGTGCGTTTATGTGCGTGACCCAAGAAAACATGCATATATGGCTGCTATAGCAAAAATTATGCAAACGAGTCGGATATGAATGTGAGTTCTGACACGTCAGTGAGCTTTATTGTAATCGGATGCATAAAGCTGATGTTAATAGCATTCAGTGGGAGATGATAGTTCTGTGGGTCGGTGAAAGAAACAGAATCCAATGTATTTGTGGGCCGGCCGTGTCTATTGTTATCTCTCGGTTTAAACCAGGCCTGAGGCTCAGGACAGAGCGTTAAAGACGGTTACATAACCACACACACACACACACACACACACACACTCACACACACACACA
>NW_015757953.1:0-554 GCF_001515625.1 Sinocyclocheilus rhinocerous
TTTAACACAAAAATATCTTTAAATAATCTTTTGTGGGTATTTTCAGTGTCAAATTTATTTTATTTTATTGTCAAAACGATATATAACAATACAATATACAGGGTACGATTTTACCGCAAACTTCAACATATTAACATAAAATGATAACTGCAAATCCGTTTCGCTGTCTGGAGTCCATTTGTTTCTTTAAATTGAAGTGATCCATTTGCTTCTCTTCTCTTTAGCTTTCGGCAGTCTGTAAAAATATACCTCAGATTTCTTGGCAAATCTATTTGAAGAGTCAATCGCAAAGCTCTCTCTCATTTTAGATGTGTTTTTTTTGTGTTCTGTCGCAGCATTCTGTCGCTGAAAATCAATGCTGCCATTCAGTCTTTTTGCCACGCAGTCACTCCACCATATACTTTAACTCAACCCGTATCATTTGTGCTAAGAATACCTCAAAAAATAAATCAACAAATCACCTGTGTCATCGTCAGCCTCTGCTAAAACACAGTCCATGCCATCCTCACTGCTCACAGACCTCTCCTGAGCTCTCATCGGGAGGCTGGCCAGCC
>NW_015757954.1:0-554 GCF_001515625.1 Sinocyclocheilus rhinocerous
TTCTTCAGATGTTAAAGGTTCTTTATGGAACCCTTTAGACAAAAATGTTCTTCTATGGCATCGTGAAGCAACTTTATTTTTAAGAGTTTATGTGTATTTTATTTCAAGTAAAAGAAAAAAAGGTTTTATGTTTAGTTTCTGTTAACTCTAATAACTGTGAGTGGGGTAAAGGTATTATTATTAGGTATTATTGCAACTGTCTTTGTTTGACATAACATAAAAGAGGCTGTCAAAGAGGCATCTGAAGGTCAGTGATGAAATTAGCCTATACAAGCATAGAAAGCACAGCGTTACACAGAGCAGACTAAAAAAGTCTACAGTGTGAGCAGGTGGCACAGATGGCTTCACCAAAATGACCTGAAATGTACCGCAAAACCCAATTACTATATGTTAGTCTATAGACAAGGACATGCAGAGCAAATGTAATGGATCATTACAAACCGGGTTTCAAAACAATATATGCTAATAATAATTAGCTCATTTACATGACTTACTAGAACCCGAATGCTAAGGATTTCATGTCAAGGGTTATATCAATGAGCCAAGAGACTGTC
>NW_015757955.1:0-554 GCF_001515625.1 Sinocyclocheilus rhinocerous
CAGAAGCAACAGATAATATGATTAATCTAAAAGCCTCTTTCAAAGGGGGTCCCACCTTCACAGGCCTAATTGCCAAAGAGGGATGGAGGAGAGAATAAATCTGCAATGTTGCCCGCAAACCCGCTGGATGAGATGCTTTAAATTCAACTAGAGTGTTTCATTAATTAGGGCTTTATTGTATAACCCGTGTGTGGGTGATGACAAAGACTTTTTTTGATATCTGAATGTATTCTTCATCCACTTATTTTCCATTATGGATAATCCACAGAGACAGGTTTTTCCATACAAGACCGATTCCTAGACGGGTTGTGGGTAATTTTCATTTAACCTCCCGCAAAATGAAAATGCTGTGACCTGTTTTTGGTTTACAGGTCTATGTGTAGATGAATATTGACATTATTAAGGGGTTTTACGTTGGTGCCATTGACATTTTCTTAATACAACAAAACAATAGCAGACATGCTTTGATGGAGAGCTTTCATTACTATATTTACTCCGCTCTCAAAATGCACTATTAACATTTATCCAATACGCGGCTTGGGGAAATGCAATGC
>NW_015757956.1:0-554 GCF_001515625.1 Sinocyclocheilus rhinocerous
TCGCTCCATTCCCACGGCTCTCGGCCCCGCCCCTCTCGTCACAATATTATTGTCATTTTGAGATCACTGATTGCCACTGACTATATATAATGGTAATATTTAATGGGAAATCCACTTAAATGCTAAAGGGATACAACAACAAAAATAATTTGTTCATCTTCTGACAGCTGATGACCAACATCTGTAACTGCCCATAGGTTTTTCAAACTGTAGTACCTCTTCCATGCACCAGGGGGCTTTCTAGAGTACTGCTCCTCTGGGGTAAAAGTCAGGAGAAAGCAGAGCAATAATATGTTTGGCTTCCTTTTGTGCCAACTCCATGTGTAGAGTCTGGGTTGGGAAACTATTGTTTTAAGCTCAACCGAAAGGACTCCTCCTTCTCCTCCTCCACAATATTGATCATTCTAATACCTTATTTTCTCAGATATCCTCCATTGCTTATGCTATACTGCTCATGATTTGGATTTCAGTGTCTCATGTCAACATCATTGTTGGATAAAATCAATCAACTGATAGATGATTGTTTGAGTGCTACAGGGATAAATTTGTTGCAA
>NW_015757957.1:0-554 GCF_001515625.1 Sinocyclocheilus rhinocerous
TGAGAAGATAATCTTGCTTTATTAAAGTGAAGTGATGCATGTAATTAAATATAGTGTTGACAAAAAGCAGAGGTTCGGGGAGACTAGGAAATTTCTCCTTGATTGCAGACTGTTCACGGTCATGTTGACTATGTGTATTGAAGGGGTCTATTTATGCCTCAAACCCCCCAAAGTCAGAATGCAAGGCTGGAGGGAGTCTAAAAAGTAAACATGCTAAACTGTTTTAATTCAGTACATTACATAAGAAACATCTCAACAGCACTTAGTAATCATAAAGGTGAGTCAAAGCATGTATTTTTTTAGTTAGTATTTTTTTTAATAGCATTTAACATTTAATAATAGATTTACATAAGACAGCAGACATGTATCCGCCTTATTTTTAACATAACGGACATTAACTTGAATGTGCAAGGCTTCCACTGTCACCTTCACCACAATCTTCTAGTTGTTTTAGCTGTACAAAAACAGTTTGTTATGCTGCTTATCAACAGAATCTAAAGTCTCACACATTCACAAAAAAACTGCTTACTTCCACATTGCAAAAAAAAAAAAAA
>NW_015757958.1:0-554 GCF_001515625.1 Sinocyclocheilus rhinocerous
TTTGGGTAGCTGACAGACTGATGTGAACTTTTTTTCATTGTTAAGATTTTATGTTCAACTGTATATATTTGAATACGTTCATAAGTGTATGTTTTTAGATGAAGTCATCGTCAATTTTTCAGCACTTTCAACTAAGTAATTAACTGTCTAATGAGGTCATGAAAACTCCATGTACAAAAATTGTAATAGAAAAAAATGCTTTTAAAAGCTTTTAAAGATAATCCGCTATTTTACCACATTGTTACAGTCCCATGCTGCAGACACACATATAAGTTTCACCTTTTTTTGCTTGCTCATTTTGAATGAATTTTTAGTCACTCATCCCTTGTGAAGAAGCACACTTTAGCATACTTTTTAAAAAGCACTTATTATGGAAATAATATACTTAATTGCAAATTGAATGCAATGTTTCCAGACACTTAATTGCATGTTAAATGTATAATAGTTAAAATCTGTATTAAATGCAATCAGATGAACTTTAGAGTGTTTTCTTGAAGTAGGACTTAAGGGCATCTTTATATGTAATTTCATAATTACTTCTATTGTCTTTGAAA
>NW_015757959.1:0-554 GCF_001515625.1 Sinocyclocheilus rhinocerous
GTCGAGCTATGAGAGAATATATCGGACTTCAGGTCGCTAACCCAGATTTCAGTTCGTAGGGATTAATTAAATTTCTGCATTTCAAAGAGAACTCGTGGTAGAATGTGTATAATCGCAGCTGTTAACATAACTACACCGAAAAACAGCAAATCGTACTACTAAGTACATAATATACTGTATGCATCACTACTCTTTTTCTTTATTATATTTTATATCATTGTTCATTTACATAATTAATTTTATTGTTATTGTCGTGTTCCACGGCATGCACAATGGTCGATTTTAATTCCCATATGGCCAATAATCTTAAAATAAAGGCATTTATTTAGGTTGAGGTCGACAGAAACAGTCTTTGACAGAAAGCCGCCTGCTGAATGCGTGAGGGATTCATTCAGCAGTCAACAGCGCCCACTAGCGGCCAACTGAACTGAACCAACTGAATGTGTAAGTAGCCTACATTTGACTTTTCTTAAATTTGTGTATGAATTAAATAACAGGTTCATTACAACAATTTAGCACTATGTTTGTATTTTACACTGACAAAATATTAAATC
>NW_015757960.1:0-554 GCF_001515625.1 Sinocyclocheilus rhinocerous
TTGGCTTAATTTAGAATAGCAACTAGATTTTCAGTTTATTTGCGTGGCAATGCTCATATGACGGCACGAAGTGAACTCTTTAACCTAAAGGAAAAAACAAACTGCTGAAGTGCAGATTTGTATCCTGGTCAATAGCTGAATCCCTTGTATGTTTTTTGGCACAGAAGACATCTCAACACCACACAGGCAAGCGGATGGCCTTTTAAGGGAATTTGCTGAGACAGTGTTGCATTTGATTTACTCTTTATAGGGGTCAAGCACCATAGATGCATTGACACCCCCTGTATTGTTTTCATCATCTTCTGAATTCGACTTTTCTGAATTCATCTTCTGAAGAAACGTAAAGTCCGTCTCAGAGATAGGGAAGGGTAAGAGCTTCAATCTGAACAATCTGGGTTTAGTCTCTTGGGCTTTTGACAACCGTTTGGCATATTGCAATGAAACTCCAAAGTAATTTCCACCCTCTGCCATAAGGGTACTTAAAGAGCAGGTCATATGGTATTTTAGAGGGTCCTAATATTGTGTTGGAGTCCCCTACAACAGGTTTAAATGCA
>NW_015757961.1:0-554 GCF_001515625.1 Sinocyclocheilus rhinocerous
GACAATTCAGTTATTAATGGATAGTGGAGGGAAAACCAGTTTGCTCTTTGTTTTATATCGTAAAGCATTGCTACTCTTGGCAAATAAGTTCACTCCACTGAAAGTTGACTGAAACTGTTCTGCCGCCTCTGAATGTTGTTCAGCTGCTGATATGGTGACATTTGCACAAGTCTGGAATCATATGCTGAAGATCTCGTTTTGCTGTAGGAGTCGTATCAGAGTGGGCCGAGTTGTAAACCCTCTCGAAAGTGACCAGTCGACGTACCTGTGCAAGTCCTGTGTGTTTGTGAGCTGATTTGCTGCCAGCTGCTGTACTTCACCCCACTGTGTGGGTCTGTTTTTCTGTGCCTTTTCTTGCCCTTGAACCAGTCTCTTATCAACATGCCATGACTCAGTCAAAAACATTATTACTGCACACCACTGTTATTAACACTACAGTTGAATGCTCATTCCACGTTTATCTGTTTTTCTCTTCTTTTAATATGTAATCAGCACACACTGCTTTTTGATCTAGTGCTTGAGCAGATGTGTATCACTGTGGTCTATTTTTGGTC
>NW_015757962.1:0-554 GCF_001515625.1 Sinocyclocheilus rhinocerous
AGCTTCTCAGACCAGGAAGACTCTCATTGAGGGCAAGATGACCCATCCTCGAGCTATTGTGGTGGACCCTCGGCACGGGTGAGTTCCTGATCTAGAATAAATAAGGTTAAGTTTTACAGCAGTTGTTGGGTTATTTATAATATCATACAGTTTTGTTGCCCAAAATCTACAATTTCAGTATGCACAACCACAAGAGGCTAATTGCTTATAAAAAAAATTAAAAAGCAGCTACAGCAATATGACACAAGACACTATTGCTAAAGCAACAATTCAATTTATAAACAAGGATCTTCCAAATGTTGAATTTTTTTTGTTTTAGCTGGATGTACTGGACTGACTGGGAGGAGGACCCAAAAGAGAGCAAGCGAGGGAAGATTGAGAAGGCCTGGATGGATGGAACCAACCGGAACGTTCTGTTGACGTCTAAGACGGTTCTGTGGCCCAACGGCCTGAGTCTGGACATCCCTCAGGGCATCCTGTACTGGGTGGATGCTTATTACGACCGAATAGAGATGGTCTATCTCAACACCACTGCACGCAAGGTGCTCTCACAC
>NW_015757963.1:0-554 GCF_001515625.1 Sinocyclocheilus rhinocerous
GATGAAAGATTATTAAACTTTTTTTTTTTTTTTTAAAAACATCTACTGATGAATCGTGCAGAAAAAATACTAGGGATATTTATTAAAAAACTAAATAGGCTTGAGTTTGTTTTCACATGATCTTTTTGCATTGCAGGAGATGTTTTCTTCTGTGGCTTTGTTGTCGTCATCTGTTTTTATAATTTTTTTTGTTACTGTCTTTAACTTCTTTTATTCTTCTTCCAAGCCACCTCTGCTTGGGAAAAGGATTTTTCTACATCCCACCTTTTCTTGCTTTACTTTCTCTCAATGGAAATGCAATAACGTGAGTTCTTCATTGTCTGCAAATCTTTGGAGGAAATGCAGAGGGATTAAAAAAGGAGGAGAGATGATTGACGCTTAGTTGAAGTGTTTATCTATTATGCAAAAGCATCAGAGTGAAATTATAGTTAGTATGTAGATGTGTTGAAGCATGATGTTCATGCTACTGCCATGTAGTATGTGTGTACGATCAGCTGCTGGAAACGAGTAGGAAGGATGGAGACAAATCAATATAAATGATGGGGAGAAGTGGC
>NW_015757964.1:0-554 GCF_001515625.1 Sinocyclocheilus rhinocerous
GCAAAATGGGTTTTATTTCGTTGGTGTAGCCCTATACCAAAATACCATAGTTACAGAAATCAAATTATATTAAAGGGACAGTTCACCCAAAAATGAAAATTCTGTCAGCATTTATTCGCCCAAGTTGGTCCAAACCTGTACGCATTTCTTTCTTCTGCTAAACACAAAAGAAGATATTTTGAAGAACATGGCTAACCAAATAGTTTCTGGTCCCTATTGACTTTCATACTATGGAAAAATATATATATTGTGGAATCAATGGGGACCAAAACCTGTTTGGGTGTTTTTGGGTGATCTATGCCTTTAACTCAGTATTATCGCTGTCACTGGTAGTTCCTGGCAAGCCCACCATGATCATTAGCACCACCATCGGGAACACAGCTCTGATCCAGTGGCAGCCGCCGAAAGAGATGGTGGGCGAACTGATGGGCTACAGACTGCGCTATAAGCGTGAAGAGGAGGAGACTTACAGCACCCGTGACTTCAGACGCGCCGACGACCACTTCACCGTCACCGGCCTGCACAAGGGCGCCACCTACATCTTCAAGCTCTGC
>NW_015757965.1:0-554 GCF_001515625.1 Sinocyclocheilus rhinocerous
GAGAGAAACCTTTCACCTGCGAACAGTGTGGAAAGAGTTTCAGGGCTAAAGGAAGCCTCAAGACTCACAAGAGGATTCACACTGGAGAGAGACCTTACAATTGTCTTCAATGTGAGAAGAGTTTCAGAAGTCAAAGCAGCATGAAACGTCATTTGCAAACTCATTCTGAGAAGAAATTGCAGTTTTCCTCAACGTGACGAGAGGTTTTGAAAAAGGAGCTAATTCTGCAATCATTTGTACATTTTTTCTGGAAGACTATTTAATTGTGGTTAATGTAATAAAAACATTTTTTTTTGCTATTACAAATAAAGATACATGTGAGACTCTGCTTATATCTTTAGTTAAAGAATATGACAAGAAAAATGCTGTGTGAAATCAAGGCTATGTTCATATTACAGCTGAACGCAGGCTACATCTGATTATCACTTATGACTACTTCTTTTACTACTTTTATTTTCATAAAAGAAGAGAGTAAAAGAGGAGAAGATGATGAAAGAAGAAGAGAGGGCGGTCATGGAGTACTGAGGCCTTTTAACTTCTACGGAGGTCACACC
>NW_015757966.1:0-554 GCF_001515625.1 Sinocyclocheilus rhinocerous
GCATCCAAAATTTGAGATTTGTTTGGAGCATGTGAGAGATCCAATTAAGTGTTTTTCAAAATATGCTTTCCACTCATCAAGGAATTCATACATGACATACATGGATTATCAGGAAATATGGAAACCTTTGTGTGAAATGGAGTCAGCTTCCAATGCGGTGGCTGAAAATGAAAGTATTCTTATTGAAGATGCAGCTTTGAAATGGAAAACCTCTCCTCAAAAGACGCATCAGGGTTTTTTTCTCCTCCCACTTGACAAAAAATCTCAGTGGTCCATTGAATGTGACCTCAAGAACAGTTTCCTCTGCATTCGAACTAGGATTCACCAGAGTAATCCCTTTCTGGAAAACTCTCAGTGCACAGCTCTTATGGATATTCCTTCGGTCACTTGGGTGGCCCATGGCATAATTACAAACGTTGAAGAAACAGAATCCAAAGAACCAAAGAATTTACAAATTGATTTTCAGATTAACCACATGTCTATGACAAATATTCCGGAAGCCATATTCTGTGAGAGGACAAGATTTACTCTGGAGCTGATTCCAAAGCTTCTGC
>NW_015757967.1:0-554 GCF_001515625.1 Sinocyclocheilus rhinocerous
GCCTAAAAAAAAAAAAAAAAAATTAATCCATTTGGATTACACAGTTTTAACATAAACAAACTAATAAGTGTAATATGATGCATATTTGTCAGTCATACATGAAACAGGTAACAAACAGGTAAGATTTCTGCACTCAATAAAATGATGCCATACTTTATTATTAACTGTTGCATGTACTTGGTTTTATTGAAATAATCACAAATTACAAATTTATGCCTAATTATTTTTTGAGTTCACCAACCACCACTGGTTTTTGCTGATCTGACAACACTGATCTGATAATCATACTGTAGATCAACATGCACCATTATCACATAATTCAATAAATGAGACTAGATATTTGCCAAAGCAACCTTCAAATTCATGAGGTTATGAAATTCTGTTTTCGTATGTTCACACTTTATGAAGTGTTTGAAATGCCTGCTGATTGTTTTACTCACCGAATGTGCTGTAACCACCAGATTCCGGAATTGCAATCTTGATTGCTTACACCTGCTCATCATTTTTCGTTGTTGTGTATTTATAGTCACATTCACTCTCTGCACATTTTTGGT
>NW_015757968.1:0-555 GCF_001515625.1 Sinocyclocheilus rhinocerous
TTTCTTTCTTTTTTCTTTATATATACAATAAAACCAAAATTACCAGAACCAAATATTCAGTGTAGAAACACTCACAAATTGCTAGTAAATTTCACAAATTATAAAAAAAATAAAAAATACTGCAAGTCACACATTTTCAAGTAGAAATTTTCAAGTAAAAAAAAAAAAAAAACTGAAATAGGATTTTCTCGTAAAATATACTCCAACAATCTTTCTTTTGGTTACAACTTTGAAAATGTGTTTGAAAAGTGTTGACCACATCAGTTATAAATATGTTCCAAAAGGTTTGACACCCAAAAAGTGTCCAAAATACTGTACTTTCTGTCTTTATTTTGCATACACTTTAAACCCAAATAAGTTAACAGAATTCAAAAAAATTTATATAATTACATCAATATTTTAATTTAAGACATTTAGGCCCGGTTTCACAGATGGGGCTTAGTTTAAGCCAGGACTAGGATTTAGTTAAATTAAGATTTTTAAGCAGCATTTATAAAAAAATAAAAAAATAAACTTTTCAGGTGTGCATCTTGAGACAGAACAATGGCACTGACA
>NW_015757969.1:0-555 GCF_001515625.1 Sinocyclocheilus rhinocerous
AAAAAAAAACACATACCATAATCATATTGCCATCATCATTAAAACAGTAGGGTATTGACCTCATTTCCTCTCTCTAATGGTTCTCCAATTGTTTTCTGACCATCTCTCTGATTGTTTGAATAGATTATCTGTGTGTTTTAGGCTCAGAGAGAAGAAAAGGCCATTGGAGCATCATGTGCTCTGATGATTAACCGAGAGGTACATTTTCAAAACTTTGTGTAATGTGATAAACTGCATTCTTTTAACATATCTGAAAGCATGCATGCTCTTAAATAATGGTTTTAGTGTTTTAAGTTTATGAAGTACAATAAGCAATGTCTTTAATAGTTCTATCAAAAAGGATATATGCAACACACATCTTAGACCATCTGTTTCAACGACAGTATCTAATCTGGCTAAAGTGCATCTGTTGTAATGTCTGGAGTGATGATGCCATGCTATAAAAGCCAATTATAATGGATATGACCATAATTGAGAGGGTTGCTGCTGAGGTCATTTCCTGTCAATACCGTGGCCCACCTCTCTGAGGGTGGTCAGTGAGAATGTGGGCCTCAG
>NW_015757970.1:0-555 GCF_001515625.1 Sinocyclocheilus rhinocerous
AAAAAAACATTTTTATTATATTTTAAATTCATACACGTTTTGTCAGATCTTGCTTACCTTGGGAATTGAAACTATGACTTCGGTGTTGCAAGCTCCATGCTCCTAAAAAATTAATGTTATACAATAACACAAATGTGTTAAAAAGGGTTAAAGATAGATTGAAGTTTAAAAGCAAATGACAGAGAATTAGAGCAAATAGCTAGTTTAATATGAAATAGCAGAATGAAATCGCTCTTCTGATTCCCAGCACAAAGCCTGATCGAGGTGGTGACATGCAGACATTCAAACTTCTTTTTCAAATGTTTGCACAAGGTCAGATCTTGAATGCACTGCAGAACACAAAGAAACCAGCCTAGAAACACTTGGCTATGAATAAAAATGGCCTAAAAATATAACATTGACTTGGTGGGCTGAAAAGCATTCCCACTGAGTCAGACAGAAATGCTGGAAAAGTGGTGCTAGAAAAGAACAGGGCTATAACATAGTTAGGCAATCACTCAATGACATTTTGAAAATACTGGGTGAATTTATGTGCTTCACATCAGCTTTTCAGGT
>NW_015757971.1:0-555 GCF_001515625.1 Sinocyclocheilus rhinocerous
AAAAAATAGAAGTTATTGATGGACCTCTTGGAATGGGGCAGTCAATTGTTCTAATCAATTCCAGGGTATGTTAGTGTACTTGTGTGATGCATCTGCTGATCTCTTGGCCCTTATAAAATCTATCTTTATGAGTAAACCATTCACGAAACACTGAAAAATACAGTTGTTTTTCAGAAGTTACCACAGCAACCAACCTCTCATAAAAACATTGTAGCATCTCAGGTTTATAAGCACTAAGTCAATGTTCCTCAGCCTGTTTTTAAGCCACTTTTCAGCCGTGACAGACAGTAAAAGGAGTGTAATGGGGTGGGACTGCTTGGTTTTTTCAGCTTCAATGATCCATAACTCTAAAGACATTAAGTTATGCAATGCAACAATGAGCCAGAACTGAAGCGTGTCCAACAGAAGAAATGACATATGGTACAACATCAGATTAATAGATTTGCCTTCAAAGAAATAAAACAGTTTTATAAGACATACAATCAGTATTAGGACAATGAGGTGCATTAATCAGCAACTACAAACTGTATTTGGTTTATTGCTTATAAAAATGAT
>NW_015757972.1:0-554 GCF_001515625.1 Sinocyclocheilus rhinocerous
AGTACACTTATTTTGATGTGTTGACTAACATACTAAAGTACTTGATTATAATTTTAACTGTAGTCCATTATTTCGTATTACATTTAAGTTAATTACATATTACACAGGTTAATATATTTTAAATGTAGTTATGTCATTATTACAAATTGTGTAATTGACAAATACATTTAAAATACACGACGTAAGAGTTTTAATAGACATGACATTACTCTAAAATACATTTCGTCACTCTAAAATTCTGCTTTTTGTACTAAAATACTTTTAATTGAAAGTAACATGCAATTAAGTGTCCGAAACCATTCAGTTCATATTCTTTTTAAGTATTATTTAAGTACTCTTTTTAAAAGTATGCTAAAGTGCATTTCTCAAGGGTCTGCATATTTCTCACACAGCTGATGGCACTCAAGGCATTTAAACTATTTCAGACTTTCACTGTGTAAATCATTGTGCACTGCTGCAATGATGCCACTTTTTACGTGCTCGTGGGGCGCGTCGAGGCGTAGTGTGTACACTGAGAGTGTGATGAAACAATAGTGGGACACACCTCTGGGGCC
>NW_015757973.1:0-555 GCF_001515625.1 Sinocyclocheilus rhinocerous
TGTGTGTGTGTGTGTGATGCTGCAGTGCTGTGATAGGCAGACTAGTTGAAACCGAGGCAAAGAGTTAAGTCGTTCTCCGATTATTCTCAGTATATGGAGCACAAATATACATATACATTTGCTTACTACAGTGTTCAGAGAGTTTAGGATGACTGAATTACGAATCCTGCAGTTCTGTCTAAGCACTAAAAACATCAAGATGGAAATAAGACAAGCATTTCCTGAACAAACGGCAGTGCTTGCAAGGAGGCAAAAAAATAGCACAACAGTTTCAAGTAAGTTGGTAACAACATTTATTCATCTTTGTTAATGTTAGTTAATAATAACTGTTCATTGTTTGTTTGCATTAGTCCACAGTGCATTAACCAACCTTAAAAACACAACTTTTATATACAAATTGAAAAAAAAATGTATAACTAATTTTTAAAAAAATGGTTTAATAAATGCTGTAGAAGTATATTTCATTATTAGTTCATGTTTACCATTAAAGAAACAGTTTGTTTCTTCATTAGATTTGGAGAAATGTAGCGTTACATCACTTGCTCACCAATGGAT
>NW_015757974.1:0-553 GCF_001515625.1 Sinocyclocheilus rhinocerous
GGAGAAATTTAGCTTTACATCACTTGCTCACCAATGGATCCTCTGAGGTGAATGGGTGCCGTCAAAATGAGAGTACAAACAGCTCATAAAAACATCACAATAATCCACAAGTAATCCAAAAACTTGTGTCCACCAGTCAACATTTTGTGAGGTGAAAAGCTGTTTGTAAGAAACAACCGTTTCTTCCGGCTAAAATACGAGAGCTCTATCCATAATAATGCTTCCTCCAGTGAAAAAGTTGTCTCGTCTGATCCAGGAAAGAAATATGCACAGATCACGTAGTGTTTACAAGTGAAAACAGTCCCAAACAATTCTAAACAATTAATTTGGTGGATTTCGATGTGAGAGAGGACATCTGGATGAAGCATTATTATGGATTATTGTGTATTTTGCCCAGAAATGACGGATTGAAGTTAAAACACTTTAATGATGAATTAGTTTCTTACAAACATGCAGCTTTTCACATCACAAGATGTGGATTATCGTGAAGTTTTTATCAACTGTTTGGATTCTGGCGGCACCCATTCACTGCAGAGGATCCATTGGTGAGCAA
>NW_015757975.1:0-555 GCF_001515625.1 Sinocyclocheilus rhinocerous
AAAATAAAACTCCAGAAAGGTGTAAAATATGGGACCTTTAAAGCTCATGAGCACATCTGTATGCGGCACTGTTTCGATGTGAACACACAGATGGCCTTCACAGGGCCTAAAGCCAGTGTAAACCTTCAGATAGAGTACAAGCCTAGCAAAGCCCACACATGAGTGTGTGTACACCTGCTCAAACAGAGCGCAGCAGTGCGTGTGTGTTTGTGTTTGGTGGGAGTCTGTGTTGATTAGTGGCCCTGGTGTGTTGACGACCAACATGAGTGAGAGAGAACAGATGAAATGAGATGTGTGCTGTTTACTGCTGCAGGAGAGCCTGAGACCCAAAGAGCCAAACTACAGACTGCTGAACACATCCACAGAACAAGAGAGAGAGAGAGAAACACTTCACTTCAAACCTGTGTGGTGCTTATAATCAGCTGTACACTACCGTTCAAATGTTTGGGGTCAGTACAATTTTAAGTATTTTATGTTTACCAAGGCTGCATTTATTTGATATAAATACAGTAAAACAACAATATTGTGAAATATGATTACAATTTCAATTGACAA
>NW_015757976.1:0-555 GCF_001515625.1 Sinocyclocheilus rhinocerous
AAAATATTAAGATTTTTTGTCAATATCGCACACCACTACTCTCTTTACCATTTATGTTTTGCAATGATTGAACACTGTAACCAATAACAAACTTGACTATGTCCATGAATGCAGTGCTGAATCAGGATGGGCCTATCAGTAATGGCAACCAGTTCTAATAAAACCACTTTTCTTTTTGGCTGATGTCACTGACAGTATGCTGGCTACTGGTTAAAGTTAAGGAGAGTGAAGTCATCCTCCAGCGACTGCAAACTCACATTCATGTTGCCATTCTGATATGGAACGCCCACTTTTCCCATTCAGTTTCCAAAAGATTACATCAAGGACGTTCTATGTTGCTGAAGAAAATATTCAGAAATACATCAACAAGGCTGCAAATGTGGTTTCGTATTGAGCATCTCTCAGTGTGACATTTCTTAGTCTGTGCTCATTCTTGTTGCTACCCAGTGTCATTGTAAATACGTGCCTCTACCTATGTTTCTGCAAAACGCAAAAAATGTACCTTTACATATGATAGAGCAGTGGTTCCCAACCCTGGTCCTGGAGGCACCCCAA
>NW_015757977.1:0-555 GCF_001515625.1 Sinocyclocheilus rhinocerous
ACTGACAATGGACACATGACCTGTTTTTGTGTCAAGCCTGGAATTCGCTTAAATTTCGCTGATGTGACCTTAAAGGCCTCAATATACTCATGTCGAAGTTCTTTTTCGTTATTTGCTTAGGGTAAAAAGAAGTTTGAAATACCTTGAAATATGCAGTAGTATACTGTAAGCGAACATACCCATAGTGTTGAGAGAAGCATTTGGATGAATATGTAAATATGTGCTGCGTCCTTTCCTCACACTTTTTCAGCTCTGCAATTTGGCAACACAGTGACACTTTTTAATTTTTCGATTTTTGCTGTAAAGCAGCTCTTCAGTGTGTTCGTGATTTATTTTACTCTCGGACATCTGACCTTGTTGGACTGAGCAGAAGAAATTAACAAAAAAGATTTTCACTTCAAAGGAGACGGAGCCATGAACCAATCATAGTTTGAAGGTGTTTACCAGCGGACCTTATTTTTCCGGAAAGTTAGATATGGCAAGCTGTTTCAAACTTGGCGGAATAGATCTGCTGCTGCTGCTGCAGCAGAGCAAGTACAGAGACTTGCTACTGCC
>NW_015757978.1:0-554 GCF_001515625.1 Sinocyclocheilus rhinocerous
TCACTGAAGAAAGCAATATTATGGATAGAGGACTCATATTTTAGCAAGTTAAAACCGTCCTAATGATGCATTTGTTTACAAGCAGGTAGCATTTCACAAGACGTTAACTGATGGACTGGAGTCATGCGGATTACATGTGGATTATTTGTTGTGTTTCTATCAGCTGTTTTAACTCTCATTCTGACAGCACCCATTGACTGCAGAGGATCCACTGGTGATCAAGTAATGCTAAATCCTGGAGCGTGAGTAAAGTTTCAGTAAATTAAATTTTTTTGGTGATCTATTCCTTTAAAAAAAAGACTTAAGATAGTTGTGTTGAGCGTGTATTCACTTTTTGTTTCCTTATAATCCCTTGACCTTTGCTGTGTGCTTAGCAACACACAAGCTTTCTTGTGTGTGGGAGGATGTGTGTGACCAAACTGGAACCTTTTGGACCCATGAATCAGTGGTACGTCTGGCGTAAAAAATCACCACGGTCAAACATGGAGGTGGACCGGTCTTGATATGGGGTTCTTTGCTGCTGCAGGAAGTGGAAATCTTGACTGCATGAAGGA
>NW_015757979.1:0-555 GCF_001515625.1 Sinocyclocheilus rhinocerous
ACAGGATGTGGTAAAAATGGAAACCTGTTGCGTGAACTGAGGAAAGTAAGTAGCCCAGCGTTTGACTCTACAACCTCAAATATGCAAAAGAAAATACCCTCAGCCTTAAATGTTATCAAATGCATCACAAAGCCCATTTTTCACTGCTTGGTCGCAGCTGCATCACTAATCTGGCAGTAGAAAATCATATGTCAGTCATAAGTGACGAGTTACTTATGCTGTGAAAACGCAGCCCCAGACCACCACATGTAAGAGGCTGTGCGTGTGTGTTTACAGGAAATATCATGTGAAGGACATCAGCCTACACACTCTCTGTCTTGGTCTTGCAACTTTGACACCTTGGATGTCATGCATCATGTACATTTCACATCTTTGGATATTTTTTGGTGCTTTGGTGTCTTCAAACGGTAGGTTCAAAATAGCAGTATTTATTGTCAGTTATAATGTGGTTTATATGATAATGGGGGTAAAATATATGTTGATCATTTTGACTATATTTGATTTACAATAGTATTACAGTTTTTCTGAATTGCTAAAACACTAAACCCCAATCTC
>NW_015757980.1:0-555 GCF_001515625.1 Sinocyclocheilus rhinocerous
AAACAATTTTACTTTATTTGAAAGTTTTGTTCGATTTAAGCTATTTCACAATTACAAAAAAAATATATTTACTTTATTTAAATAAAGGAACGTTTTGTCAGATTGTACCTATTTCACAATTACAAAAAAAGTATTTACTTTATTTCAAATTTTTTAACATTTTTTAAGGATAGTTTTGTCAGATTTGATCTATTTCACAATTACAAATTTTATATATATTATTTACTTCATAAAAAAATACTTTTTTTCTCTTTTTAAAGGAAAGTTTTGTCAGCTATTAATACTATTTACTTTTAAAAAAAAACATTTTTATTTTTAAGGAAAGTTTTGTTAGATTTTATCTATTTCAGAATTATTAAAATATTATTTACTTTATTTAAAAACATTTTTTTTTTTTAAATTTTTTATTGAAAGTTTAGTCAGATTTGTATCTATTTCGGAATTATACAAATATATTATTTACTTTATTTACATTTTTTTTTTTTACATTTTAAGGAACATTTTGTTAGATTTGAGAGCCCGGTCTCATGAAAATGCGTATAAATAGTACGCCAA
>NW_015757981.1:0-553 GCF_001515625.1 Sinocyclocheilus rhinocerous
AAAAAAAAAAACAGACTAATGGATGAACATTGAACAAAGACTGCTGGTTAAAGCTCAAGCGAGGCGAGTGAAAAAGGAACAAGAAAATGCTCAATTAAGTTTCTCAGAACTAGACCAGATGGTAAAAAGAGAACTAAATATTTTTACCTCATTAATGTTCTTTAGTAAGAGGAATCAAATAGTTTCTGATACCTTCATATCCACTGCTGGTGAACACTGAGGACAGGTTTTGGAAAGCTTTGCCAATCCGCTGATATTCCTTTGGAAGAGCTGAGAAAAACAAACAGGAAATAAGACTAATCAACTTGAGACTCTTAAAACTTGAAAAGTATGACATTTAATTTGTGATGATTTTTTTTTAAAGAAAATATCACAATGCACTCCCGCTGAATTTTGCTTGGACAGTGAGACATGAGCCCCTGTTTCTGAGGTACAAAATCTCAGGAACAGGCAAATTTTGCTCATAATATATTTGAAAATGTAATTTATTCCTGTGATGCAAAGCTAAAAATTTAGCATCATTACTCCAGTCTTCAGTGTCACATGATCCTTC
>NW_015757982.1:0-555 GCF_001515625.1 Sinocyclocheilus rhinocerous
GGTATCTAACGATATGCCATGAATGCTGTTAACTGGTATTGAAAAAAGCATTTCATTAAGGTTCTGGACTGAGGATTAGCAGACACGTTTTACTTGGGCACTGTGTTCACAACAGTGGGAGAGGAAACGTCTTTATTTGATAACTGAGAACTGTTTGTTCTGACTTTTGCACACATGCATATGAAATGAGGAAGAGGATGAATGGGTCGAAAATGAGTGCGAAGCTGTAGTGAAAACAGCACTGTAATCTGATCTATTTTAATCAGGGTATGGATTTGCAAAAACATTTCCAAAGAGAAAGTCACAAAGAAAGGGATGAAATACAAAGCTCTGTCTTTGGAAAGGGACATTTGTGTATGAAGATGTGCTCTGTTTGCTCTGGAGAATGTGTGTCTTAGATGAGCAAAATCTTATGTGCATCTGTAATTAATTGTGTTGATGTGAACTCACATTAATGTGATTAGAGCCCACTGTGTCTAGGCGTGCATGCTCAAACAAGTATACGGGTGCGTCTGATTACCTGAATCCTGGCTGGACTTGGACTCTGAGAGGCTG
>NW_015757983.1:0-555 GCF_001515625.1 Sinocyclocheilus rhinocerous
ATATATACAGAGGAAACGGTTGGATCGATAGAGTCCATGGAGGCAGAGGGAACAGCGGAGGTGGATGACTCCATGGAGGCAGCGGTAACTTTAAAAGTAGATGAGGAAAAGCTCATGGAGGTAGATGTAGCTGTCGAGTTGGAAGGAATGGCTGCTTCAGCTTGGGTGACTCCAGCAGGTGTTACATTGTCCAAAGAGTCCTGTTTAAAACACAATGAAAGCATTGGGTTACTCTAAAGCACAAAGGAACATATCCAGCCCTATAAAATATCTACAAAATGTATGATTAGAATTGATCCATAGTTATCATTGTCTTACATACATGTATATTAGAAACTACACAACTGGAATGTGAAACAATACATGTTACTGATGCACAGATGATTGTAATATCTGCAGAGAGTGCAGATAATGCGTGGGTCAGACAGGCCAACTCATATAAAATAACATTTCCACTAATAACGGGTGGGTTGTGGGTGGTCAAGCCAAACCATTATGCATGGAAATATTAACTTTACTCTCTAAAATGAAAGGGTGATTACAACTTCATTAGTA
>NW_015757984.1:0-548 GCF_001515625.1 Sinocyclocheilus rhinocerous
TGTTCCTTCTTATGATGTGTGTGTGTGTGTGTGTGTGTGTGTGTGTGTGCTCTTTCAGACGTGGTCCTCTGAAGTTGGCCATGGCGAAGGTGACCCACGTGGATTTCCCTCCCAAAGAGGTGGTGTCCTACACCAAGGAGACACAGACGCCCACCATGACAGAGCAGAAAGAGGGTAAGTCGTCATCAAACCCATACAGGAATACTGACCGATACCATTTACAAGATTATTTTCATGCTATGGACAGTAAACAAAGCAATTTGTGACATTGTTATATTTAAAAAAAAACACACACACACACACACTAACAACCTCCAGAATTTTAAATGCTGCAGGTGGATTCAGGCATCAGAATTACAGATGCATGATATATCCATGACCGTATCAATAATGGCCAATATTGTTGCTTGCTTGCTTTCTGAATGCATGCATGGTTGTATGATAGTTCTGGTGCAACTTCACACAATCAACAAGGTGTGTGGGAAAAAAATTATTATATTGACTACGTTTACATGGACAACAATACTTCGATTTTAATACGATTAAGA
>NW_015757985.1:0-555 GCF_001515625.1 Sinocyclocheilus rhinocerous
TGTGGGCGTTTAAGTGGCATTATTCAGCCGCATAAATCAAACCTACATAACACACACACACAGATGGGAACTGATCAGCACATCATTCGAGTTTCTTCTCTGTGTCTCAGGGTGTGATTTTCTTCACACGTGATCTGAAAAACCATTAACAATCAGGCCTATAAACCCCGTCCCAAAGGCTTGATCTGCCTGAAAAACTCAGAATCCCCAGATCATCGTAAGGGAATTTATAATAAATGCTCACTTTACATGCATTTTTTTCCTGAATGACTCAAGCTTTCATTTAACTGCTGACCAGGAGACCTTTGAAGTGCGTCTGAGCAACATCTGTACGCTATAAACCCATACAGTCTGTTTGAATGTCAGTTCGAGGAAGTATTTGATCATTGAGCTTAAACAGACACTCGAATGCTTGATCGGGACGGTTACGGGCAGATGCAATGATTTCTAAAAGCTGTTCATGAAGATCAGTCTTTCCACCATCTCTAAAGCCTCGGAGAGACTCACCTGCTCAACAAAACGTCTCAGGTTACTTATGTAACCATGGTTCCCTGA
>NW_015757986.1:0-555 GCF_001515625.1 Sinocyclocheilus rhinocerous
ACAAAGTCTAACATATTTTAAAATATGTCTCATTTTTAATTAATATTTATTTTATATTGGACATCCTTATTTGCCCTTGAATTCATGTTTCATAAAAGTACCCTGGTATTACTGTACAGTGGTGCTGCCATGGTTCTTTTTGTAAGGAATCAGAGAGTGATAATTATGATTTGTTTTAAGGCAGTCATCTCCTTCCAATAATTCTGCAGAATCAGTGCATATATAGTAATTTGAATAAAGGTCCTCACCCCTAACAATAAAACAAAATAAACAAAATTACGTGCTATAATTTTATTGACTTTGATTGGTCTTCACATTCAGCATGTGATCATGTATTTCACCTTTTCCAACAAAAACATACAGTAAATACATTTAATCTCACAGCAGAAGTACAAACACAGACAAACACAAACATAGTGGTTCTCAGCAACACAATTAAATATAATCACTGCATTACCCGCACATGGCACAGAGTAAGCACCAACAGAAAATTAAAAACAGAATGCATAACCATTATGGGCTCAGCGAAAGACGAGTGTTCAGTGTTGGACCACA
>NW_015757987.1:0-555 GCF_001515625.1 Sinocyclocheilus rhinocerous
ACACACACACACACCGCTCAAGGTCATTACTGGACTGTATGGGCAGGTGTGTAGCCCAAAACCTGCCAAAAATATGCCACTCTATTCACCTAGACAGGCTGGGCTGTATGACAGTATGCATGCAAAGTAAAAATGCATCAACTGATTTTGCGATATCATTTATACCACATTATGATTTTTAAAAAAATCAGACAGCAAGCAGAAAATTGCACAAACGGTGCCGTGCATGGCCACTTCCAGTGTAGACAGCTTCACTGAATACAAAAGTTCATTACCGTGTCATAACAATGCAAGCAACATTTCAACTTGCTGTTTTTATAGAATTCAACTTTTGGAGCAAAAATAAATATTTTGTAAATACTATTTACTGTTGTACCATGATATAAGAACTGAAATGCAACCTCATAATCACTGATTTGCAATGCTCTATATTGTTCTCCACACAAATTGCGCTTCTCACATGAAGTGCACAGGTGAATTGATTCACAATGGATTCCAATGGAGTTTGACACTAGCATAATGCAACACTACAATAAGCACAAAAAAAAAAAAAAA
>NW_015757988.1:0-555 GCF_001515625.1 Sinocyclocheilus rhinocerous
AATTAATGACAGAACTTTCATTTTGGGGTGAACTATCCCTTTAAACTGAAACATGGATACTGATTCATTCTTGAGTGAATCAGCATTTGTAAGGAATCAGTCGTGTGACTGATTCAATGACTTACTCATGATGACTTGTCACAACCTACCGTAAACTGCAAAAGGACTCAGTAAAAAAAAATCACCACCATTAATGCACAGACGGACAGCATGGAACAAAAACGTGATATAAGCAATTAAAAATTCCCAGTGTTGCTGGAAAGCATGGATGCTCACTGTCAAATGGAAGTCTTGTAGATGCATCCTCTAAATACATGACTGACCTGTGGCAGTAAGGCAGGTTTGTCCTTCCCTTGAGCCTTTGGGATGAAGATCAAAGATGCAAGTGTAGCAGCCCTCATCCCTGTAGCTGACCCGTTTGATGGTGATGGCACTGGCATCTCTTGGTGAAGGAGCTAGCTCCACATGCTGCTGTCCGCTCACACTGTCTTTTTCACCAGGCTGGTAGGTGATTAACGTCTGGTTCTGCACATCCAGCCAGCGGATCTGATGAAC
>NW_015757989.1:0-555 GCF_001515625.1 Sinocyclocheilus rhinocerous
CTTCCTCATACCTGTGTGTGTGTGTGCAAGCTGTCTGCCGTGACACTGTGAGACTTGTTCTGGGGCGCCTCACATGCCGACAAACAATCAGAGTGAAACATACACAAACACACATATGCACGCACCTCTCACAACCCTCATGCTGCTGCAAACCTCCACACGCAACTACAAAATGCACAATGTAAAAAAAAAAATTGCGATGTAAAGTATAAGTCATTCCTTCTGGAAAAATCCATCTTAACTGAGTTTTGGAACATGTACTTGACCACCTTAGAATAGTAGTTGGTTTTTAGCTAATAAACAAATAAACTTGAAACTTGAGCTAGTCTTATTAAGCTAGTAGACCATCTTGGATAAGCTACAAATCAGATATCAGCTGTTTACACCAGTTTAAGGTGGTCGTGCTGGTTTTGAGAACATGGTGGGAAGTCAACCAGCTATAGACCAGTTAATAACCATATTAGACCAGCTAGAGACTAGCTACCATGTTCCAAAACTCAGCTACCAGCTTGAACTAGATTTTCTATCAGGGGTGAGATACCTGGAGTAATCTCA
>NW_015757990.1:0-555 GCF_001515625.1 Sinocyclocheilus rhinocerous
AAAAATTGATTTAAAATGAATTTAAGACAGTTAAAAATAGAAAATCATTATACATAAAATACAGTGCAATCAGTGCAATTCCGGTACTATGTGTATTGTCTTTATGGCGCATAGAGAAGCATGGGGAATTAATCAACACTTCATTATTACTAGAATTATACATTGTAGCATATTATGGTACATATATATATTAACAGTAGTATAGAAAATATTCAAATGTTTGGACAAATCTGACTGAATAAAAGTTTCTTATAATATGAGAGATCATTTGACCTCACAGCTTAAATGCTTCAAATTAGTTTTACAGACAAATTGTGCCCAGACATTAATTTTATTTAAATAAGCAAATAAATAAATAAAATACAAAACAAATAATAATAATAATATTAATGAATGAGGACTGGATTACCCAACATACACGTGAACTCCAGTACTATTTGAAAACCCTTTTATTGAGCATGAACAAATTGTGCAGAGCTTTAAAGAAGTACATTATAACATTTTTTTTACATATACATTTGCTAATTTATGTTGTGTCATAATAGTGTGTGTGTA
>NW_015757991.1:0-555 GCF_001515625.1 Sinocyclocheilus rhinocerous
GTGAAAGTACTGACGTAATCATAGCCATCATCATCCCGATTTAAAATCCTAAATATCAAACATATTTGATATTAATCGGGGTGGCCCCGATTTTGTGTGAGAGCAGATTGGGAGGTGCAAGATTCGATCTGCAAACGCCTCACATTACAAGATAATCTGTGCCAAACATCGGAACCGATCGAGATCCTGGAAAATATTTTTTCTCCCGATTCTCAGGAGGGGAAAATTGGGGATAAATCGGCCTAAATCTCCTGTAGTGTGAGCCCAGCTTAAAGGTACGTAATAGCACTTTAATTGTACATAGTACCCTTTGAAAGGGTACTGACCCAGTATATCTGAGAGTGTATGGAGAATTTTATTTATATCTAGAATCCTACAACTGGGACAATGCCCACAGTCAGTGACATCACAAATGAAAGTTTGTATTAGGAGTAAAATAGTGGTTCTGATGGAATCTCTAATGTATGTTTTGGGTAAGTATGGGCTTTTTATAGGATTATAACATCTTTGACTTTTCTGTAATCTGTTGAAAATTTTCAAGCTTCAAAATGAACA
>NW_015757992.1:0-555 GCF_001515625.1 Sinocyclocheilus rhinocerous
ACTTTTAAGTACAATACATTTTCATTTAATCTTTAAGTACAGTTTTGTAACATTTAAGTACAGTACAGTTTTTAACTTTTAAGTAAAAATTACTTGATAAAAAAATAATTAACAGGCTGTATGTGTAGCTGCAAGTAACAATGATTAATTCAGTGATTCCTCTGCATACCACTAGAGGAAGCGCGTACCATTGAGAACCACTGGTTTAGAAAATATTTGAGAACTTCTTTAGATTTTTTAAAGAATTGCATAAAGGAACATTCTTACAAACTTCCTTGAATTTATTCTAAGAAATTTTTATGAATCCGGCCCCAGATAACCCAAAGTTAACAAACATCCCATTTCTTCCTATTGGTCAGTTTGTCTCTCCTGTTTGAAGAAAACTGTTAGCAGGCATGAAGAGGATGAATACTATACAACACTTGTTAATAAAGTGCACCAAAAACAATTGCAAACTCACGCAATGAACATGTTATTTGAACCAAATGCAAAATATTGGCAGTGATTTCTTCTTGCATTATCAGCACACGTTTTTCCTGTTTAACACTGTAAAGC
>NW_015757993.1:0-555 GCF_001515625.1 Sinocyclocheilus rhinocerous
GAACGAATGCATCTAGCGAGTTCTTCTTTTTCCTGAGATCGATCAGAGACAAAGCTTTGGGAAGGAACTGGGCTAATTTAGGTCCCTTAAGACAATTAAACATTTGGTGTGCATTCAGCTGGACTGCATCTCATACGGCCTTCTAATCAATCGTGTTAATGCTACTTTAGAAAGCCGAAAAAGTGCATTTAAAACTAAAGAAAGGGGCATTATTACTGAAATAAACATGATTTAAATGATGTATGGATTATCTAAAAGGACTCTAAATACAGTTCGAGAGTTTTAAATGAGACTTTTTAACCTCTGAACCCAACCTTGAAAAGACGAGAAAAAGGACACGCTCTCACACACCACCAACAGTCTGTGATATTTTCACATCCATATTTCGAACACGATGCATTAATTCCCTAATTGAGTCGCCCTCTCCATCCAACCGCCGCCGCTTCTTCTCCACGCTTCATTCTCTCCTTCGTTTCAATAAACTTCTTGTTGGGGCTGCCACGGCACACACAGATAGACAGTGTGATTTGGTGGCGTTGTTTAATTTGATTTGCT
>NW_015757994.1:0-555 GCF_001515625.1 Sinocyclocheilus rhinocerous
ATATATATATATATATAGATAAAAAATAATATATCAGTAATGACACAGAGATAAATATGGTTTTACGTATAACCAGTGCTTTGCATTGTTCCTTGCTGCTGTTTATATTTAATTCATATGTCACAATAATGAAAGCTTCAGTCTGAGGACACTGGAACTGCTTACCCCTTGAGAAGTGCTGCAACCCATCAGGGCCTTTGTTTTGGCTGCACGGTCCATCAGGCTCCACAAATCAGTGGACGTTTTTTTCAGTTTGAAGTACACATGGACGCCACCGGTGAAGTCCAACAGAGCCTCAGATACACTACCAGCATGCATGTCAGCATAGGAGCCGCACACCCTGTAAAAGGCATTGCAAACATGCTTATAATGTTGGATTCTTAGGGATTAAATTCTAATGTGATACACACGAAACATATAATAAGGGTCATAAACTCTTATGGTAAAAGCATATTTTTATGTTCAATGGAAATGAAAATATTTTTTCCACAACATACTGGCACCTACTTGGCATACGCTTTCTCCAGTAAGGCAGGCCAAAACTCATTAGATGTT
>NW_015757995.1:0-555 GCF_001515625.1 Sinocyclocheilus rhinocerous
AAAAAGTATTTGGACACTTGAGCCACAAATAAAAATATACATGTCATTTAATTATATGTGAAAATATTAAACCAAATAGCATTTGTTTTAACTTTCAAACACTTTATTTTGACAGTCTACTTTAGACATTTTTTCTAGCTATAAGTAACTTTGCAACTTGTACATCTCAACAAACTCCCTTTAGAATATTAGTTACGATTATGGTTAGGGTTAGTAGAATGTGCATGTGCGGGCGAAGTTACTCATAGAATGCCTTTTGGGGGACCACTAAATAAAATAAAATGTTAGCAGATATTAAGTAGACAGTCTGTTGATACTCTAATGACTGGCAGTTGACAACCTTTAGAAGAATGAAAATATATATTATTCAAAATATACGCTTCCTGGTTGTCAGACGTTCTTATGCTAATAAAAGATGAACAGTGGTTATCCTGCAAAAATACCAATGTGAACTTGATGGAAACTGACTATACATCCACGAAAAGTAACCAAGTGTTTAAAAAATGGCTCTTGTCACGAATCCTGTCCATGGACTTCCATCCGCTCGCCACCAGA
>NW_015757996.1:0-555 GCF_001515625.1 Sinocyclocheilus rhinocerous
ATTAGGCTGTTTTTAGCCATACCCTGCAGTTGGTTCACTCTCCGGCTATGAAACTAAGTAAGTAAACAATTAAATAAATTAGCATGATAATATCGTGTATCGCCGATCTCACAGGCTGACGACAGGACGATATGACCATGGAGCATATCGCCCAACACTACAAAGCAGGTCTTGAACAGTGCCTTCAACCGTGTCACGATACAGGAGGGAGATGAGAGGAAGACCACTTTTGTGACCTGCACTGGCCATTATGAATATGAGATCAGGTCATACAGCCTGACCAACGCTTCTTCTGAATTTCCGTGATTCATGAACAACTTGTTCGGGGGGAACTACATTAACAACATCCTCATCGAATCCTGGAATGAGACATTGTCAACATATGGAGCTTATACTAGCATTCTGTGTTTCCTTAAACTGGAGAAGTGTGAGCCCCCTCAGCCATCTATGCAGTTTTTCAGATATAACATCAGTCCAGAGGGGTACAAATGGACCAGGGGAAGGCCCAAGCCATTGCATTTTCCACTTGGTTTGCAACTTGTATCACTCTAAAGC
>NW_015757997.1:0-555 GCF_001515625.1 Sinocyclocheilus rhinocerous
TCTCCACACCAATTACTGAAACGAGACACAGGTGTTTATCATTTGTGCTTGACCTACTTACGCACCGCTCGTCATTTATAATCATTAGTCATTTATGTAATTCATCATGCATTTCATCATATCATTTATAATCATTAGTCATTTATGTAATTCATCATTCAAATTTCATCATTAATCATTTAAATATTTGTCATTTTTCTCTGTTTTTATATCTTATTTTCCTTACTCTTGCAATGCTTGCCTTTGTCGTTTAATCTTATGATTGTTTTTTATCATGAAATCTGTCTTAATGAATAAAAGATAAGAAAATAATATTGCAATCTCAAGGTTATATGTGATGGATTGTTGATGTTAAGTAATTTGGTATAAAAACACCTGTTGGGTTTGGGTACCAGACAAGACTTGCTGTTACTGGGTTTTGGGTATCACACAAACTCTGCTGACTAGGTTCTGGATATTAGATAAAACAGATAAATATACTTGTAAAATTTGAAGCACACTACATGTGCTCATCCATTACATTGAAGTATAATTCTTTTTACCTCTGTAGAGGTA
>NW_015757998.1:0-553 GCF_001515625.1 Sinocyclocheilus rhinocerous
GGATATTCAGGAGGAGGAGTCAGCATCACATGCAGATATGATAGAAAATATACAGACAATGCAAAGTATTTTTGTAAAGGACACAATCCAGGATGCTCTGATCTCATCAAGACTGAAGACAAAGATAAATGGGTTCATTCTGAAAGATTCTCTCTGTATGACAACACAAGTGCAGCAGTTTTCACTGTGACCATCAGAGATCTGAGTGAACAGGATTCTGGGATGTACCAGTGTGGAGTTGATATCCATCTCAGTAAAGATTCCTACACTGAAGTGAAGCTGAATGTTTTAACAGGTGAGTAACTGAAACCCTCAAACCTCAAACCCACTACATAATCACACTCAGCACTGACTGTAATTATTGTGGTTCACACATGTTATTCTGTATAAAAAAAACACACCAGAAGATCAATAACCATGGCAAATATAATGCATTTTTTATCTTGCAATATCAGATTTACACTCAGAACGTCTTAATCAAGTGCAAAAAGACAAATGATCTAAAATGAAGAAGCAGAGACTGTCTCTGTGTGTGTGTGTGTGTGTGTGTGTG
>NW_015757999.1:0-555 GCF_001515625.1 Sinocyclocheilus rhinocerous
AGAACAAAAACAGCAAAAGAATGGGAGAGCTCCACACTGTGGCAGCCATGCGCTGCACCATCTTGATGATAGTATGCCATCATAAAATGCCAACCATTCCCGGATAGTCTACTTCCGGTTAGAATTCAAAGTGTAGATCGATGCACACTCTAACGTCTAATATTGCCCACAACCCATTGTGCATTGGACGAGGATTTGATTAGAACTACAAACACACAAGTGTAAAAAAAAAAACTACAAACATGGTGGATATGCAAGACAGACAGACAGGTAGAGAAAATGGTTTGAGTGATAAATAATATCTAACCTGATGAAAAAATATTTATGTAATGTTATCAGTGTTATATTTCGTCTGCAGCAACATTGCGAACTTTTATAAAGATACGCTTGTTCATTAACTTTAAATGCATTATTATGCAAACACATGAGCAGAGTTCTCGGGATGATAGACCCATGACTGGCAGATCAGCGTGTCTCTTCATTTCTCACCAAAATGGTAGGAAATTAAATTAAACGAGATGTGGATGATGTTAACTGTGATAAGATGATTGACAG
>NW_015758000.1:0-555 GCF_001515625.1 Sinocyclocheilus rhinocerous
ACGCCGTTCACTTGCAGAACGCAAGCTTCTAGAGGCACATAACTCCCTCATTATAGGGATACATTTTTTCCAGCGTTCTTGAATTTCTTTAGGGAACTGATCATTTAGTTCGAAATGAGTCCCTCATAGTCATAGTGCTCTAGCTTTGCTCTTCAGAAGTTCTTTGTGTTTATAATGTTCGAATTTTGCTACAATTGGTCTCGGTCGTGCATCATCAGTCCATCTTAGTCCAATTCAATGTACGCGATGAAGGGTGATTGTATTAACGGTTGTCATAGAGTTTTAAAGCAGAGTGCATAAATTCTTGATGGCTTCTTCTGTGTTATCTTGCGTTGCTTCTGGTATCCCTGAGAATATTAAATTATCACGCATACTCCGGCACTAAAGGTCAAGGGTGGTTTCTTTCATTTGTTTGTTGTCTAAAGTGAGATTGTCAATTTGCATTGTGATATTTGTCAGAACATTTACATTTATTAATTTGGCAGACGCTTTTATCTCAAGCGACTTACAGTTGAGGAAAACAACAAGCGATTTATCATAAGATGGCAATAAACT
>NW_015758001.1:0-555 GCF_001515625.1 Sinocyclocheilus rhinocerous
ATTCACAACTGTCATAAACTGTCATAAATCTTGAATGCTTTGGAACACAGACTTAAGTCTGGTTTCTTTTTAAAGATGACATTGTCATAAAAATTTGAAAAATACTATTTTCAAATTTTATATGAAATACATTTCCCAAAAACCATTTTACTTTAAAACTGTGAGAAAAGCAAAGACATAAATCGAAACAAGCTGTGTTCCAAATTTGAGGCTGATATCTAAAAAAATATATATCAGTTTGTGAGAGTGAGGCGAGTTAAGTGACCCATTCATTGTCATTGCATGTACAAACAGACCTGTATTATGATATGAGTGAAATCTACAGAAATTGCCAAAACTACACATTATTTTGGTTCTTGTCATAAATAGAAACTAGAGAGTGTTAACTACAAAAATACTTGTTAATGTCAGTCTGTAACACTTGCCTTGTTGTTCTGATTTTCTGTGTTTCCTGTAGATGCAGAAGATCCCAAATCCAGCCATAATCAACAGAGATCCAGCAGCAGCAGGGAACAACTCTATCAGAGAGACTGGGTCTGGAATGGTAATCATTAA
>NW_015758002.1:0-555 GCF_001515625.1 Sinocyclocheilus rhinocerous
AGATTGTGTTGATTTATCGCTGTTTGCTTCAAATGATCAGAATTGCTTGATAAAAGATTTTTTTTTTCAAGGACTTTAAAACATGACTTGCTTTTGCCTTGTTTTAATTAAAAATGACTGAAATCTGTCTGAAATGAAAATGTTATGTAAGATTTAAAATAACGTTTTCTTGTGGAATAAATCAACTTTGTAATGTTTTAGATTGTTTGTTTACTTCTCTTTTTGAGTTTCTAGCTAAAATCAGATGCATTAATTGATTGTAATGGGATGCAGTGACAGCAACCATTCACTCTGACTAATCAAGTGATAATGAAAGTAATATCTGGATGTAACAAACAAGACTGATAATAACTTTTTTGTCACAACTTGCAGTGGTAATTGGTTAGTGTTCATTAGCTGATTTGTGCATTTGTGGCACCACGTTCCAAACGCAGTGGATCTTAATTAGTTAAAGGCCCCTGAAGGGGTTTTCCCCTCCTCTTTTACTATATAATGAATACATAATCATAGTTTTCTTAAAGCAGCACTATGTAACTTTTGGCGCTCTAGCGGTTA
>NW_015758003.1:0-555 GCF_001515625.1 Sinocyclocheilus rhinocerous
GTTATTTTTACGTTTGTAGGCCTCGTAATGCATATGCTTGAATTCACTCCAGTGCAAGCCTACGGAGTATGAATGGATCGAAGAAATGAGACCAAATCCAGTATTTACAAAGGTTAGTTAACGACTTTGCACCCTTCATAAACTTTATTTTCTTTTTTCTGCAGAAATAAATTTATTTACTTGAAATTATGGCAAAAACCATATATGACACTTAATGCACTTAATGGTCAAAAATAAATTATGTAATGAATTCTACCGAGTGTGTGAATGGGAGAGGTTGCATGTGTACTCGTTTGTTTGCTGGGGTTCTGCAACTGTTCTGCTTGTGAAATACTAGCTGCAATTTACCCTATTTCCTCTAAACCACACCCAGCTCTTTTCTGCACCATTTCATATTTCTTATCCCCAAGGTGTGATGAGCTCAATATTTTTAAACGAACTGTGAAGCAACCGTAATGAGCAGCAACTGAGAAAGAGAGACCTAGCATTTTTGGGGAGGCAGGGATCAAACTCTCTGTCATTCTTGGGCTTTATCCCTGGGTTCAATGTTTTTAA
>NW_015758004.1:0-555 GCF_001515625.1 Sinocyclocheilus rhinocerous
AAAAGGCGGTTCTGTGAAAAATATTCTCTATATGGTGAGCCAGCAAAGCAGAGAGCGAGATTTTCTGTTGAAATGTCATTTCATAACTTTCCATGGTTAAAGTGCGGTCTGCAGCTGAGGAAACCTGCACATTTTCCGGAATGAATTCATTCGTTTTGACACAAGCTTGTTTACTCTATGATTAAAACGTAAATTACATTTTATGAAATTGTGACTAAGGATAACATTGAGGAGTGTGTTGTTATTAAATTTAGCACCATCTGTTTTACCTAACGAGGGAGGCAGGCAAATACAGAGGTGAATGAAGACAGAGAGAGAGAGAGAGAGAGAGAGAAAGAGCAAGACAGATAGAGAGACTCAAACACCCACTGCAGTTTTCTGTTCATTTGCATCTCGTGCCAAAAGAAAACCCAGAGCTGCAGGAATACAGTGTCTTACATTCATTCATACAGCCTGATGGCAATGCGTCAAACCTCATAAATGGCTTTCATCTACTGTCTTTTGCCTAAGTGCACCTTACTTACAGCCCACATTTAATGTTTCCAGCACAAACAT
>NW_015758005.1:0-555 GCF_001515625.1 Sinocyclocheilus rhinocerous
AGCTGTGCATCTCACAGACCCTCCAAACACAAACATATACTTCATCACACTGCATACATTTCATCAGGTGGTGCTCAGGATTCGGTTGCATTGAGGGTGCTTGTTTCTTTCATTGAAATAGTAGCCTATTTAATTTCTTAATGTAAATGCATTTCAATAATTTAACAAAATAAAATATTTTTAATTGATAAAAATGTCCAAGCCACTAAATAGCACAACTTATCAGTCAGCAGCAGTTTCTATTCTGATTGATAAGAACTCCAGTGCATTTTGCTATTTATAGTTACATTTATGCATTCGGCAGCAGGGTTAATATAGTTAACCAAAAAAAAAAACAAAAAAAACTTGTAAATGTAATATAATACAATAATGTAAACATTAACTGAAATATTAAAACACTTAAATTAATTTTATTTCAGCCAGTTGCAAAGGAATTTTGGAACATTTCCATTTAGTTTAGTTAAAAACACACTATATACAGGCATATTAACATTTTTTTTTTTTTACAAAAAAATCCACAACAAAATTACTAAAACTTTAACTAAAATAAAAAAA
>NW_015758006.1:0-555 GCF_001515625.1 Sinocyclocheilus rhinocerous
AAACTCTGAAATACGCCAAAGGCTGTCAAAACAACAACACCTACAAATATAGTGCACATCATTAAGCGTTTAAGCATTAAGCGTTTTGGCCATTCATTTACACAAAAGGTTTCAAAGTGCTAGTTTTCGAAAACAATACTCTTATCATCTCCGTGCAAACCACATAGAATGCAAATATTGTGAAAACGGTGACGTCATGCGAATGCATATTATGTGTCTATAGGAATGTGTGCGTGCACGTAGTGTTTCTTTACAAAGTGACGTCGCCACCTACTGGCCTGGCATGAATAATACGGAGTTTTTAATCATTTTCACGGATCCGTGTGAACTGGGATCGTTTTGACATCGAAACTTTTCTGTTTTTAGTACAGTGTTGTCATGTAAATGTACCCTGAGCCTGATTAATAAGACACATCTGAGATTAATCAGAAATTCAGGACAGAAAACCAGACGCTTTACTGAACACAAGACATTGCATAACTTAAGATACCTAACACAATTGAACATCGTCCATTAGAAAGACAGAAAGAATTAGTTTGGTATGACAGTAGCGTG
>NW_015758007.1:0-555 GCF_001515625.1 Sinocyclocheilus rhinocerous
GTAATTTTATATATTATACAATATAACAATTTTATATATTATATTATATAATTTTATATAATATAGTATAATTTTATAAGCACATTTAAAATAGTAATTTGCTTTATTATAAAAGCTGAGTGATTTTCCCTGTAAATTTGATTAATTTTAACTAAAGCAAAAAAAATAAAAAATAATAAATATTGTCAAAAGTGTGAAATATCTACAATTTGTAAATGTTTTTAAAAGAAGCTTCTTATGCTTACCAATGTTGCATTTATTTGATCCAACAATATAGTAAATCAGCAATATTGTTAAATATTGTATATTTTATAATATAAAAGTTCAGCACTTATTTGAAACAGATATTTGTGTAACCTCACATATGTCTTTACTGTCACTTGATTAATTAAATGTATTCTTGCTAAATAAAAGAATTGATTTATTTTATATTTAGAAAATTAATACTAATGGAATGCTTTTGTTTCAACAATATTAAGCAGCAAAAACATTCATATTATGTCATTTTTTAACACTGATAATAATCAGAAATGTTTCTTGAGCAGCATATTAGAA
>NW_015758008.1:0-555 GCF_001515625.1 Sinocyclocheilus rhinocerous
AGTATCGATATATCGATACTTCAGGATCGATACGCCCATCCCTAATAAGAACTAGTATCTAATGAATAAGTACAAGTACCTTTAAAAAGTTACTAGTACCTAAAAAATAAGCACTAGTAGCTAATGAGTAAATACCTAATACAATAGATTCTAGTAAAAAGGTACTAGTAGCATAAAACTAGATAGTACATTTTAAGGATTACATGTTAAAAACGGCTTGCCGTATGTCAGCATGAAGGCTCCTGACAGTGTCCTCAATCTCTCCCATGATTCCTCTCTTCTCCACGGCTCAGTTACGTGCCCACTGCAGTCCATCCATTACCTTTATGATGTCATAAAGAGCTGTCGTTCTTAACAGAGCCGTAATGCAGTTCTCTAACACAGCTAATGTTTATGCCTCATTAAAGCTCTTAATTTGCTTAACCCTCCAATCCAATGATTCATTCGCTTGACTTCTAATTGCGCTTCGGTAATTTATTACACTCAGAACTGATGATCATAATCAATGAGAGTGTGTAGATTCGTGCTCGGGCGCGAGTTATACTCTCAGATAGC
>NW_015758009.1:0-552 GCF_001515625.1 Sinocyclocheilus rhinocerous
AAGAGAAAGGAAAACTTGAAATCGCATCATATGACCCCTTTACGGATTACAACTATTACAAGCATATGAGTTTACATGCTTGATGAGTCAGACAATCGTTGTAGTTCTTATGCAGCAATATGTGTTTTTATAGGGAACATATGACTGTACACTTAAGTGAAATCATTATGCAGATTATAAAATGAATTAAATATACTGTAAAGCCCTTGGGATTTCTTCATCTTCCCTGTGCAATGATCCTAATAATAGGTTCTTCATGCAGTGTAATTCCAATCTCGCAAAGTTACCGGATTTATTTTGGATCCCCGTCCCGATAAATCTCAAGGAATTCTTCTCTCTGTTTGTTTATATGTTCATTCAGTTGAATAAAGCCATTTGCATTATAAATGAATAAGCCAGTGATGTTTCTGAAGGACCAGTGGTTTTTCTCCATGCGTGAATTGCGAGCAGTAATCACTTTTGCAGCGGGATTGCTTAGATTTCGTACATGTATTTCATTATTGAACCGTTTCCAATAGAGTTTAATATTTCTGTGCAGTGGTTGGAGCACTC
>NW_015758010.1:0-555 GCF_001515625.1 Sinocyclocheilus rhinocerous
TAAGGACTTTTAACAAATGATCTAAATCATTTGTCACACATGACAAATTTTCATGTTTGATTCTTAAAGTCTTAAAGAGACCATGTGTGTTAATCTCATTAAAAAAACGTGCAAATCGTAGATGCAAAATACTCATCAAAGGGAGTTTAGACCCTGCTGTGGTCTCATTGATTCACATCTGTACAGAAATGTGCAGACAGGTTCTGCATGAGCATGTATCTGCTAGATATTTGTGTTTAATGTCAGTGTGTGAGAGTATGTTTGAGGTGAAAGCATGTGGTTGAAAGTTGTTGTTTTTTTCCCATTCTCACTCAAATGAAGCCGTTTGACGTCTGCTTTAGACAAAACAGCTTCGCTACATAGTAATAAATCCAAATGATTCTATTAAATCAAACAGTGATATTACTGAGAGATCTTAATGTGTGAATGTGAAATATGAAAAATGCTTCAATATATATTTCTTATTCATATTTATATTTTTCGGTTTCTTGCCATTGTTACTGTGTTTTATCTTTGCTTGTAGCATGCCACTGAAATCATAGCTGATCACTCTAT
>NW_015758011.1:0-555 GCF_001515625.1 Sinocyclocheilus rhinocerous
CAAAAAGCAGGTCCAATGAAGATGGACACTGTTAGTGTTGTATTCTGATCAGATCTACACCGGCATGTGAAGTTACAATTCATCACAGTCAGAAATCCAAATAACAAAATGCTCAGTGTAACAGAGCAGAAGGCAACAAACGTTTACAGGATTTCTGTAGCAATGACATCATCTGAAATAATTTGGGCTGCTTCTGTCTCATATAGTCTGTAGTGCCGTTCACAAGTTCTTTATATTCTGGACAGATTCACTTTATTGAAGAAGATAGTTATTATTCATATCAGCAGAATGAATTAATATGTCTTGAACATATCAATGGTGCAAGGAACATTTAGCACAACAATAATGAATATGGTGAATCTACAGTAGAGTTGTATATCTGTGTATTTAAAAGATCTGTATAGGTTAATAGACTTCAAATGTTCTCTCTTTTCTTTTTCTTTTCTCATCTTATTTGTAGCCAAGATGAAATCGTGTCTGACAATTAAAAACCTTGAAAAGGCAATACATGCTTTGACCTCCTCAAGTCTTTCCCTTTCTTTTGCAAGAAAGAAA
>NW_015758012.1:0-555 GCF_001515625.1 Sinocyclocheilus rhinocerous
AGTCGATGCATGTTCCAATGAACTGCCTCATTCGTCTCGATATGATCACTCTGTGGTCTCTCTCTCTCCCTCTCTCTCTCCCTAATGGGTAGGAACAGCTGTGAAAAAGAGCACCTCACACTAACATCAGCCATTATTTCATTACCCTGTATGTTGAAGTGTGCAGAGAGCCGAAGTACGTTAATGAAAACAGCACCATGTCAACACGGATTGGATGTGGCATTTATTACAGATATTACAGCCTCAATCATCCTGATGCATTACACACACGATTGTGTGAAATGCTGAAAGTGAACACGGGTTTTTATATTGATTGACTTTATTTCATGTTATATAGACGGGACAATTTCCACCAGCTTGTTGTTTCACAGTAGAAATGTTTTTGACACTTCTTTGGAGATTGGAAAATAGCTCTTGGATTTGCAGAGATTTCTCTGAATAAACGACAGTATACTAGATAAGGGTGCTCCGATCAGGATTTTTTGGATCGACCGTTTGAGTTGATGTGACATACATCTTTTGAATATACTGTGAGAACTCATTGCCCCGTTAGCT
>NW_015758013.1:0-555 GCF_001515625.1 Sinocyclocheilus rhinocerous
TTTTTTCTCAAATAGGTGTGTCGAAATCACTTGCCATGTGTGTGCGGTATGACGGCATTGAAGTGGATGATGTTTATTGTGATGCTTTGACTCGACCAGAGCCAGTTCATGATTTCTGCATTGGCAGAGAATGCCAACCCAGGTGCGTGTGCTACAACTGTCACAGAAATGCAGAGAAAAACATGGAGCCACGCAGAATATCACACAGAAATGAAAATCCTGTCATCATTTACTCACTCTTATGTCATATTCCAAACCCATAAGAATTTGGTTAATCTTAAGAAAACAAATGAAGGTAATTCTAATGAAACCTGAGAAGTTTCTCTCTCTCCATTGAAAGTCAAGGTAACAAAAACCTAGAAGCTCATAAAGGCATTGTAAAACGAATCCATATGAACTGAGTGGTTTAATTGGAGTGAAGAGATATGATCGCTTTATATGATGAACAGATCCAGTTCATGCTTTTATTTACATCTGATCAATGATCGACACACATACTGTACACAGAGCACATCACATACAATAAACGCAGAAACACTATTGTGTGTGTGTGTG
>NW_015758014.1:0-555 GCF_001515625.1 Sinocyclocheilus rhinocerous
CACACACACACACACACACACTGTAGTTGCAGTTCTGCATTAAATATGTGCAATGCTCAGTGCAATTAATTTGCACATCAGCAAACTATATTATCCTACAATACCACACACTGCAGTAGTTATTGATGACATGCATAGGGGATTTTATCCGAAGCATAATAAAAGCAAACAGTGATTGCATTCCATTGAATTGTGCTCTAATTGGCCAACTTGTCAGACTGTACTGTAAGGAAAGACCCTCCAATTTACAGAAGCCTCTCTCCATTCCTCCACCCCCTCCCTCATCTCTCTCTCCCTCTTCAGTCGTCCCTCCCTCCCCCTCTCCTCTCCTCTCCTCTCCTCTTCTGCTCTCCTCTCCTCTCACAGCAGAGCGCGCGTGTGATTTGACAGTCGCATCTCTCCGCGCGCGCGTGTGTGTGTGTGTATGTTTACGATCGTCGTGCTCCACGTGCTGCGTGTGGATGCGCTCCTCGCGCGCTGTCGGTAACAGAAACCATGACTGGCGCGCCACGCGACCCCTTCTACTCATCTCCTTTCGGTCCGTTTTACCGGAGA
>NW_015758015.1:0-555 GCF_001515625.1 Sinocyclocheilus rhinocerous
AAACTTGAAACTTGAAACGTGTTAATATCAGCACCATTTGTCTTTTTTTATCTTCTACAGTCTTGCCAGATCTCAGGATAATGTTGGTTGGTAAAACTGGAGCTGGAAAGAGTGCATCAGGAAACACAATCCTAAAAGGAAAGGTGTTTAAAGAAAAACATTCTTTTGAATCTGTGACTAATACATGCCAAAAACATCAGCAGAATGGGATCACTGTGATCGACACTCCAGGAATGTTTGATACAAACATAAGTGAAAATCAACTGAAGGAGGAGATTGAGAAGTGTGTCAACATGTCTGTTCCTGGCCCTCATGTGTTTCTGCTGGTCATCAGACTGGATGTGAGATTCACAGATGAAGAGAAAAATACTGTGAAATGGATTCAGAAAAATTTTGGAGAAAAAGCTGATAATTACACTATCATTCTGTTCACTAGAGGAGATCAGTTAGACAAACCAATAGATGAGTTTCTGACAGAAAATAAGCAGATGAATGAGCTTGTTAGACAGTGTAAATCCAGGTATCATGTTTTCAATAACAAAGATAACAATTCAA
>NW_015758016.1:0-555 GCF_001515625.1 Sinocyclocheilus rhinocerous
CTCAATGCCAAATGACTCCATATTAACCAGGTGCAAAAAGTTTCCCGATACAAATTTGCCCACACTACCAAGAGAGTTTCATTTCCCGTTGACTTCCATTGTATTTTTTGTCCAAACAATGAAAGTAAATTTGGAATCGAAACTGTTGTGATACCAACATTCTTCAAAATAGCTTCTTTTATGTTCTGCAGAAGAAAGAAATTCATACAGCTCATGATGGTTATCCAGCTTCATATGGCTATGTTGGTTTACCAGCTGGACTAGCACCAATAAAATTCAGATTGGTTAGGACAAAAACTCAGATCTATATGGAAGAGGAACTTTTATATAGCTTGTTTTCTTCAGTTGCTCCTGGTTAAGACGTAGTCATAGTGTCTGTCGTAAAGTCTCAACAGCTAAAGTAATGTAATTTTAAGGACACTTTCACTTAGATTTACCCACTTCCTCTCCTACGTTAGTCACTCATAACCATGAATGCTCATTTCTCGCGCTCTTCAATGTTCAAACCAATAACGTTTGCAGAAAACATAATTTATTTAGGAATATACTGTGTTC
>NW_015758017.1:0-555 GCF_001515625.1 Sinocyclocheilus rhinocerous
TATGAACAAAAATTAATAAACATGAAAACAACAATGACATTACACACCCAAAGTCTTCCAGGTTTGAAATATTTAGTTTAGACTTCCAGAATCAACAGTTACAGTATAAGCTGCTGTATATTGGCACCCAGCCCCGTTCTGCTTTCCTTCTTACTAGATATTCATAAAGACTGTTATTATACATCATCATGTGCATCTCATGAACAGCAGCCCTCCCAAGCTGTGATGATACGCTTCTGAACTGCAATTGCTCCTGATGTACTTCAGTGAAAACAACATCCACACTGCCTGAAGATTCCTGCTGCAGCTAGTCTTTAATCAGAGATGAAATATGCCAGAAATTAAACATCCCCTTCAAACTCTTCAAACAGTGCCACTTTTGAGCTTTCCTTCCACAGGATGTGCCGCTTGGCTCTACTGGAGCTGGTTGTCTTGATACACACCCTATCTGTCCTGATCAGTTCAGGGTGTTTGTGATACAAATCTACGCATTTTTAACAGAATCCACAAAATGCCCATGTAATAAGCCTAGTTTGCTGTTTATGGCAGTAATCC
>NW_015758018.1:0-554 GCF_001515625.1 Sinocyclocheilus rhinocerous
TTGTAATGCATTACTTTTAAAAGTAACTTTCCCCAACACTGACCTGGAGTATGTCAGAAATAGAGCGGGACATCAGTTTACTATCAGGGATCTGTCGTGTCAATCCATGCCAGAATCGGCGATTATAATGGGTTCTGTTGTCTTTAGTCACACTGCGCCACTCGCGTCCAGTGTAGACAAAAAAAAAAGAGCTCCAGATAGCATCAGTGAAACATCATTTGTTTGTTTGCTTTAATTTACTGTGGATTCCTTTTTAAACAAGGCAGTTCGACGCAGGCTTTTCAGAGAGACTGAACGTAAAGAGGATGCAGTGCCGAATCGGACTATATTCGTTCCAATGTAGCAACACAGAAGTGTGAGTAAACGTGCTTTTAACACGATTGCATTGCGTGTTCCAGACCATTTGATATATAGAGTATTTACACATTTTTAACCCAGATGACCCATGTTGTTTTCAGAGTACGTCACAGCAGCGTCTATCTGTTATTGTAATAAGCGAAATTGTTAGCCAATAGCTATGTTTCCATCCACCTATTTTTATGCGCATTTTGGAT
>NW_015758019.1:0-548 GCF_001515625.1 Sinocyclocheilus rhinocerous
ACTCACTCACACACACACACACACACACACACACACAGACACACATGCACGCCGGCGTCCATTCAGAGATTCAAAAAGCACTTACGGCCTCCTGTCCAGTTTTGTTAAGTGAGTAAATCTGCAGCCGGACCGCGGCTTCCAAATGAAATTTGTGTGGATGGACTGAGTGGACCGAGAGGAACGGATGGAGAAACGAGCGCACAGGAGGGTGGATAGACTCTTATTTGGTTTAGCGATGGAAAGAAAAATGTTTGGGTTTTGAATTATGCAATGTTCAGAGGGACAGAAGTTTAGATGAATGTTTGATTCTGTTTGATCCGAGGACATATTTCACTGGCTCTCGACTGTCTGCTGCTCTGAACGCCAGTGACAGTAACCAGGTTTGCCATGATGTCCTAATTCATTTACAGAGCCGGCCGCCACTGCAGGGAAAAATAAGTAGGTATCAGGAGTTTGGAAAAGAAGCCGCTGTCTGGCACCCGTGACCCCGGGAAGCCTCCCCAAACAAACTCTATGCTGTTTCCAGCTGTATTGGATCAACATGATGA
>NW_015758020.1:0-555 GCF_001515625.1 Sinocyclocheilus rhinocerous
CATGACAGCGGTGAGAAAACAGCAGTTAAGAAAGCATCTGATCATTACAATGTGGATGTTTGCACCAGCTCTGCAATCGGCACTCCAGTCAAGTCACGTCACATCACATTTATTTATATAACACTTTATGCAATAGACTAAAAACAGTGTCAGTGTCGCTTTCAGAATTACAATTTACTGTACTTTACGGTAATCTGGTGATGGTCTGCGTTGTTCGGCTTCTGTCGGTAAAGTGTGAACTTGCCTTTACTTGCTTAAGTCAAACACAGCATAGATATGGCTTCAATGCAGGTTTTTTGGTCTCATTTTATTGTCCACCAGGAAAATCGTCAGTCTAATCATTTAGGAAAGTAATAGCACACCATCTCTCAAGCAACCGCTCGATGTAAGCAATTAACGTCCGCAGCACAAACGTTGAGGGACTAGTTACCTGCCTAAGCATAATACTTAGAGTTTGGTTCAGACCCATAATCCACGCTATGAGCAACAGCAGCTTTAGCAAGCACTACTAATTAAAAAGGTGAGGCACACTTAACAGATGCTGTTTTAGGCAAA
>NW_015758021.1:0-555 GCF_001515625.1 Sinocyclocheilus rhinocerous
CCCTCATATAAAAAAATGATACATATGGCATTTATTTTTATTAAAACAGTCCCATATACTTCCTGCTGGGGTCTGGCGTGTGTGTGTCTCTGAAAACTCATTGAAAACCCCTGCTTTAAAAATGTCAAAACTGCCCTGTTTTCCATAAATCACTCTCAAAAGCAACAAGTAATTCTGTAAAAGCATGTGAATGACAGGGGTGTAACTACAAACGGCAACTCAGACCGTCTCTGTCTCTGAACACAACACAGCACGATCTGTGGATGTGTCGAGCAGATAGAGACGCCACTAGAACGCCATGAATCTTCTCCCTGTCAGAGCGTGAAATGCCGGTTTGCAGGCTTACTCTGAATCCAGAATGGAGACCACAGCCTTTTATTTAGTGAGCATGAATTAAAGGCCCTAAAGAACGCACACTGACAAAAAAGGAGCGCTGCCAAATTTAGACAGACAATCCTGAGGGTTGATGCCTTCTGAAGAAGAAAAGAGCGCTGCACATCCATCAAGCCAGAGACATTTGGGAAACAATGAACTACTTTAAAATGAAGAAAGCTG
>NW_015758022.1:0-555 GCF_001515625.1 Sinocyclocheilus rhinocerous
AAAGAGGCCCAGGGTTCCTGCTCACCTGCATGAACATGCCATAGTCCTACTGCAGGGAAGCACGAGGACTGAAAATGTGGGCAGAACAATAAACTACAATATCCATAATTTAAGACGTCTAAGACAGTGCTACAGGGAGATAGGAAGACAGCTGATTGTCCTTGCGGTGGCAAACCATGTGCCCCAGACGTTTTTGAGAAATCGAAAGTATACTTGGTGTAAGAGTGGGGTAACATCTCACAGCAAGAACTGGCAAATCTGGTGCAGCCCATGAGGATGAGTTGCACTGCAGTACATGAGATGCACCAGATATTTACACATATTAAGAAATTGGCGAATGAATGAATGAATGAATGAAAGTGCCGTGACACATTGTGATGAGATGAGATATAATGTGGCATTGTTGAAGGAAGGCTACCACATACAATTGCTGATAAATTAGGGATATAATGTGTGAAATCATGACAGGTTGAGCTTTAAGATAAACTTAGTTGCGCTCTCAAAATATGCTTCCAAACGGCTACATAATGGCATGCACGTGCCCTGCTCACTCCA
>NW_015758023.1:0-555 GCF_001515625.1 Sinocyclocheilus rhinocerous
CAGGGCGCATTACCATTATCTATCAAGTGCAAAAATAAATCAATCCTCACGTTGCCAGAGTGACGAGCGATGGATGCAATTAGAGGCGCAAATGGCCGGGAAAGACCACGCGACAACGTCCCGTCAAGATCATTTTATCTAGATCTGATGAACGCGTCGTTTTTCTTTGAAGCAGATGAGACATGCCAGAATAAAATAGTAGCATATGCGGATATTAGCCAAGTGTGTCAATCATAAAACCTCTATTTTCTCATCAACAGGCCATGGCAGTCAGTATTGCCTGACCCAAAGCGCACCTTTATTTAACACTTTAGACATCTCATTCGTGAACGGTGCGCCAAACCGATACAGACGCGTTACTCGCGCACGTCGTATGTATTTTTTTTTATAATAACAGACATCAGAAACCCGCTTACCGCGATGAAAGGGTTGAAGTCGATGCGTCTCCGGTTCTTTCCCGGTGATTATTCGTACTTCAGTGGTGAAGCCGGTGTTTATGCCATTGTTTTTTTTTTTTCTGAGGTAATTCGTCATGAATGTGTCGCAGGCTCTCGC
>NW_015758024.1:0-555 GCF_001515625.1 Sinocyclocheilus rhinocerous
AGATTACTCGCATACACACTTTACCATGAGCTAAACACAAATACTCATATGTGACAAAGTCTTACACAGTGGGATCATAATAAAAGCTACATTTGTACCACTACCTTAACACTGGTGATATTACTGTCTAGGTTTTTTTTTTTTTTAGATAATTGTTCTCAGGAAAGGTAGACATTTAGGAAATTTAATTAAACTTATTTATTTTACAGTTTTTTTATTTTCATTCATTCCATCCAAGCACTTATAAAAGTTCAATTAAAAAAAAAATGAATTAAAAAAAAAAATTTAAATAGTATTTTTAAAAAAGTGCTCATAAAAGTTTAAAATCTTAGAGATTTCTTTAAATGTATTTTTATTCAAATTTTCTTTGTTTTTATTTATTCTTTTTAAACAATCATGAAAGTTTAATACCATCGAGATGTTTATTTTACATTATTTATTTTTATTTATTCTGTTCAAGCACATAATAGTATGGAGATTTTAAATGTATTTATTTCGCATTTTTTATTTTTTTATCATAAGTTTGAAATGTCAAACATTATTCTATGTTCTCCC
>NW_015758025.1:0-555 GCF_001515625.1 Sinocyclocheilus rhinocerous
CCTCAAAAAAAAAAAAAAATCAGTAAGGTACAAAGGATCAGATTTCACACGTTCCATGTGGCTGTTACAACATTCCTGCATGACCTCTGTGACCCTGCATGTTTGCAGTGGAATGGACTGTTATTTAGAGATGAATAATTATGCTGTTTCTGTTCTTATTTAGGATGCTGTGTTTGTGCACATGCTGTGTCGATCGGCCGTGTCTCACCCTGCTCGATCGTTCACATCTGTGGGGATGAAAGGCGAGGGATAGAAACGCTTTCATATGCCAAAGGAAGCATTTCATTGCACGCTGTGCAAAAACAACAAGACTACATGTGTGTATGTGCATCACACTCCAGTATTTGAGCCACCCAGACAGAAAAAGAGCCAGTCAAGAAGGACAAGGTTGCATCACCGTCCACAGGCTAAATGTATATCATACGGGTCATTCCCAGGTACAAAAGTTCAAAAGTTTGGATCAGTAAAGATTTTTTTTTAAGAAAAGAATATTTTTATTCAGCAAGGGCCCATTAAATTGATCAAACGTGACAGTAAAGACATTTATAATGTTAC
>NW_015758026.1:0-555 GCF_001515625.1 Sinocyclocheilus rhinocerous
TATATATATGCTAAATATATATATTTTTAAATAATTAGTTATAATTATTACAATATTTTAATAGTAATAGTAATAGTTTTAATAATATAACAATAATTATTATAAATAATAAATTATATAAATTATAATGAATTATTATAATATAATATATATTAAATTTTTTATCATTCTCATTATTTATAACTATTGAATAATTATAGTCATTCAAATCAAGGTAAAGAAGGATACTTGTGTGCAACCTCCACCACGGGTCCCTGTCCGGACACCAGCACACACAGCTCATGGAACTGAGTGAAAACCCGCAGAGGACTGTGGGACAGCACCACCTGGTCTGCTGACACCTGTGTGGAGAAATCAAACCGTCCCGTCTTACTCTCGGACACATGTAGACAAATCACATGTCATGAGTGGGAGGGTGTGAATATTTGTGGTTACACCTGTCGTCAGGTGTCTCACCTCAACCTCCAGAAGGTGAGACAGCTGCTCGGCCTTGGTTTCTCGGAGAGAGTTTCCCGCATTCGTCACAAACACCACAGGAACCTTGTATTTTCCATC
>NW_015758027.1:0-555 GCF_001515625.1 Sinocyclocheilus rhinocerous
CACGCCACGGAGGCAGCCATCAGCGTCGGCGCCATTATGGTCATTATGCCTGTTTTAACTAACAGTGCTAATAGTGAACATCTGTCCAGTGCTTGATGGAAAGCCACAGGCACTTTTGTGGAAGTCTCTGTTAGCTGATGGTTGAGCTTTCCAAACACAGTGAATGGTCAATCATACTGTTGTCGGCCCGCCAACCAAATGGACTCTGAAGCTTTCAGGATTGTGTAATTGGAGTTCTTTATGGCCACATGGAATGACCACAATGGCACCTATGGGGGCTCCTTGAGAGACTATGTCACAACTCTCTAGGTAATGAGTGGTTCTCATACTGTCTTCTCCATTTCTGCTTTTTGCGCTCTTTCTTTGACCTTCATCATAACAGTCTTGTAACTGATGAACGTCCGTTTAATGTTTGTATGTGAACGGAAGAGATAGAAAAAACTTTTTTTTTTCTCTGTGTGAGGCAAAGTGTGTTAATGGACGGAGATGGAGTGCAGTCTGAGCACCTGTCTCAAGGTTAATGGTTTGATGTTCTGTAATCTCCTGAATGCTGCG
>NW_015758028.1:0-555 GCF_001515625.1 Sinocyclocheilus rhinocerous
TGCAGGGCACAGGAGTAGTCTGTCAGGATGAGGTCACAGGTCAGAGGTTAAGACATACCAGCCAGTTTCATACATGAAACTTTTCCATTGTTTCCAATCACACACCAAAAATATAATAGGCTACCACTAGTTAGAAAAAAATAGTGGATTTCAGTCTTTTATGAAAGTTGTAAAAACTATAATACCTATTACATCGCAGCATAAAGATCAAACAAGACTCACCCACAATGAGGCGCTCTGTGTCGGGCAGCTGCTTAAAGAGCTTCCTGAAGTCTTCATTTCGCTGTTTGTATGTGGGGCTCAAAACCTGAGAGACAAGAGGAAAGAGAGAATGAGACCAGCTATATACAACACACATAAACACACAGCCACAAACATCCAAAAAGAAACAGTCAAAACATTCAGCATTTCCAAGAGGGCACAAGACCTCATTTGCTAGAGACAAACTGTAAAGGGTCATTCTACAAAACAGGTGCCATTTAATAATAATAAGTAAATAAATAAAAAAATGCATAATTATATAAATTACATTTAAAACATAAAAGTTAATGAAAA
>NW_015758029.1:0-555 GCF_001515625.1 Sinocyclocheilus rhinocerous
AAATTCATTTATTCATTCATTCAAGGTTTGAATCTCTCTGCTCCCAACCACTAGTATATGGAAATAACTTTTACTGTACATTCATCAGCATTTTTGTCTCATTATCCCTATGCAAATGTGTAAATATTCTTAAATATGATGCATTTACTGGAACTTGAGAAGCAAAATGACAAAATAAGAAGTCTTGTTTTATGAAAAATTGATCTAAATGAAATGTTTATGATTAAAACCATAACAAATATCTGCCTCAGAAAAATCAAGTAAAACAAGTTCTCACTGACAAATGTTTGCTCTTCTTTGAAGCATAAACTCACTTAATCTTGATTCAAGGATATTTAGATATTTGTATTGGAAAACAAAACAAAAATACTGAGGAATATATTTATTTTTTGCAGTGCATGCAACATTTAATATGCCATGTCTTTATGAATTTGAGACTTTCTGCTCCAATTTCTGCTCTGCGCCTTAATTTGTGGAAGGGCTAATTAAGACTTTTTAAGACCTGCAGAAACCCTGAAGTAAGGTCAAGTGTGTCTTACTTGCTTAGCTTAATCA
>NW_015758030.1:0-555 GCF_001515625.1 Sinocyclocheilus rhinocerous
TGTGGCGATATGTACATTTGCGATATTTCGATAATTTCGATATATGGCACAGCCCTAGTATCGGGTGATATTCACACACATGGAGCAGAGCAGAGCTGCTTATGCATGTGTGTGTAACGGTGTCCTCTTGAGTTCATGACAGTCTGAACGCTATGAGGAAATCAAAGGCATTCTTCTGCTGCTGTGACGTCACACTCACTGTGTGGAGCAACAGGCGACGTGTCGTGACTCATACAAAGAATTCAGAGCCCTGAACATCATCACCATCTTCATCAGCAGCAGCAGCAGCCCACTTCCTGTATTCATCTTCCAGCCTTTTTACTCTTTTCTGTGAACACTCTCGCCTTTTTGTGTGTATTTTGAGGGCGAGCGTGCACTGAAAAAAAAGGGAACTGTCAAAAGAAGGCAACATGATGCACTATGCTTAGTCTTTAAGGGTTAATAAAAAAATAGAAAAAGAAAAAGGCAACATGATGCATTGCACAGTCTGTAAGGGTTAATAAAAAAATAAAAAAAATGAAATAGGAAAAGTCTTTAAGAGTTAGTAAAAAAAAA
>NW_015758031.1:0-555 GCF_001515625.1 Sinocyclocheilus rhinocerous
AAAAAAAGTTTCAGTGTAACTTTAAAAATAAATAAAATCTTCATACAAAAAATCTTCACACCCTAAGACATGATAGTGCCTGTGGTTGATTAAACACTGTTATACATTCTCAAATTTCAAGACCCAACACAGTTTTATTTTAGGCAAAAAAAATTACAATTGATGTAAAATTTGCATTAAAGACTTTGGGTTTTAGCAAGGAACTGAATGCACTTGCATTAACATAGTGTCTTGTCTGTCATGCCTATAAAACAGCTGTAACATTAAGTGGGTTTTGTTACCTGGTCTGGGAACTTTCGGATGCTCTCCACCAAATACTGATATGATTTCCAGTCTCCAGCAATCACTTCACCCAACACAGGGATCATCTGAAAACTATATGCATCATACAGCCTGCAAAAATAAATTACATAAATATAAAATTACATAATCATGAAACAATATACATACAGTACACTGTATATACACTCTAAAATAAAATAAAAAGCTAAAATTGAAAAATAAAAAAAATTAAATATATATAAACATCTCTGTTTGAAAACCTGGAATTGCAGC
>NW_015758032.1:0-555 GCF_001515625.1 Sinocyclocheilus rhinocerous
CGCTGCATGGGGTGGACGCTGCTCTTCTTTGGGTGCAAGTATCTCCGCTTTCTCTTTGAAGACCAAGGAGCGCTCCGCACTCCTGCTGGAGTGTGACGGGGAGCTGCCTCGGATGCACTGCTGTGAGCTTTCCGAGGAGGTGAGATCGTCATCAGCAGAGAGTGCCAGTAGGTCATCGCTAAGACTTATAAAGCGGTTCATTCTTTGTTGTCGGTGATGCTTGGGAGGAAGTCTCACGCCAAAAGAACTGTGGCTGAAGATCCGTGGTGGGGGGAGGACACTGAGTTCCAAGCTAGACAGGCTCGAGACATCCAGCTCGCTGTCGGACGCTTGTGACCACACAGGTCTCTCAGGGCACTGTGGGTAAGGGCCTGAAAACTGGGTACGCTGCAAAATAGGTGCATGATTTCGAGGGAAAATTACCTGGCAGGAGTCAGGCTGGGCTGGCGGCGCAGGGTTGGCGGATGGCAAGGCACTCCCGCTAACATCCTCTCGAAATACTGGCACAGCGTGGCGCGTCTCGCGGTGCTGCGGAGGTGCCTTTCGGTACGGTTT
>NW_015758033.1:0-555 GCF_001515625.1 Sinocyclocheilus rhinocerous
CTTTAAGCTTGTCAAAATAGGAGAATATTAATGAGAACCAAGAGAGTAACCACATATTGAGAACTGAGGGGGTAAAACGGATTTACAAATCAACCATATGGACACAGAGTTTGATGACATATTGTGCACTGATTTAGCAGCAATAGATGTAGAAACTTTAAAGTTGGCCTGAAATTGCGATAATCTATTCTCCCCTATTGTGACGCATAAATCAGTGAAACAGCTTCTCAAACAAACAAACAAACCAAACCAAAAAAAGTAGGGTGGGACTTGACTTTGTCCATTTGGAATTGATTGGATCGCTGCCATTTGGTAATTGGTGCATAACAAACTGCAATATTGAATAAAAAATGTATTTCATGGGAAGTTTAATGTAAATTATTTACATATACATTATTGAATGTATATTTATATTACTGTACTTTGTTATATTAACCAGCAATTGGCTTTAGCAACTTTTATTCTTATTCATAAAAAAGAAAAAGGCAATTCTTGAATGAGGAATACCTTCTGAATTATGAAGGTGAATGTCATTTTTTCTTGTTAGATAGCTAG
>NW_015758034.1:0-555 GCF_001515625.1 Sinocyclocheilus rhinocerous
CTGTCAGGCCTGTTCTGACTGACTAAATGGCAGACCTTTGAAGCTACGGTTAGATTTCTTCATGCCTTTGTACTTGTTTCATAGCGTTGAAACAGTGATTCATGTACGCTTCACACAGCCTCCATTAATTCCATGTAATGTAGCTTTTATCTCACTAGCTGGGACAACTATCTCCAGCACTGTCTCTGGGGTCAGCATCTTGCTCACAGACTTTTGCTTTCTCTTTCAGTTACTATTTTCCTTCTTATTTTCATTTATTTTTCTCTTTCTCACTCAGGGCCAGCCTGTGGGTTTGTGGGGCCTCAGGCCAGATCAGTGAAAGAATGGCCATAACATAATAACATCTATAGAACCTCTGCAACATGATGAGTGGTTTTCTTCTTTTTAAGAGAAAGCACTAGAAATAATCGCAGTGTACATACAGTTCTGTAAAAAGCTATTTCTACTATATCTGACCCTGAAAAAAATGAGTTCCTTTGGAGTAACTTGATGTAGTTAGGTTGATTCAGTCATGATATATACAGTGGGTACGGAAAGTATTCAGACCCCCTTAAA
>NW_015758035.1:0-555 GCF_001515625.1 Sinocyclocheilus rhinocerous
CGGCCCTTCAGAGCAAAAGCCGGGGCCGTTCTGCTCCTATGGCGAGCCACATGTCATTTTTAAATCTACTTGTTAGGGTGGAGAAGAAGCGAAAGCTGGATCTGTTCGCTCTTCCTGTTAGGGTTTTGTGTTCTAGTGGCAAGTCGAGGATGTTCACTCAAGGGCAAAGAGAGGCAGAAATCACAGCCAGCACTGAAAGGCGGCTGGAAATATCTAATTAGGAAGAGAGAGACAAAACGAATGAAGGAAAGTGCAGGAGTATCAAGTGCCTCTCCAAATTTCCCTAGCCTTTAGTACTTAGCCCATGTTAATGGGAACATCATTATTTTACGCCCGAGTCGCTACACCACCGCCGTTGCCCGGGCGACAAGCTCTGTTGTTTATAGCGATGTTATGTGCCAAAGCTGGGCGATTACGCCGGTCCCCACGGACCTCATTATTCCTGACCTCTATCGCCACACTGCCATCCACTGACATAATTGGAGAAGTGTGAACACGATGGCGCTTTTTAACGGCAAATGAAGATATTCCAGCCTTGAGGCTTCTCCTTGACAG
>NW_015758036.1:0-555 GCF_001515625.1 Sinocyclocheilus rhinocerous
AAAGAGAGCATGGTGAAGTGAAAAGAGAATAAAAAAAGGATAATACGCTTTAATCTTAGACAGATGCATCAAATCACACTAGTGAAATCAAGAAGTCTAATAATAATAAAACTTTGTCAACAGAAAATCGCAAACCCCAATAGAAAAACAACTGAAAATGAATCAACTCGTACAATAGTTTGACTTCCTGAGCTTGAAGATCATCAACAGTTTCTAAATGTTAACTGACCTCTAACTGAAAAAGAGAGAAAAAAAGGTTCACTACTTATGAAATGTGCCAAGAATTTAACAAGTTCAACAAGTGTCAGAGCTACTGATCCTTTCAGAATCAAGAAACCAAGAAAACCCAACAAGTGTTCAATGAGTAGATCAGAACAGTAGTTCAGTAAGTCCTACATGACTGCACATACTGTCCACACTTACAGTACAACAGTTTGAGCATGATTGATAAATTGTGAACTTATTTTGATGAAAGTTTAAAAGTACTACCTCACTGACATCGATGCCATTGTTGACAGACCATGTCGTCTGAAAGCACTCCAGCATGCGCTGCGC
>NW_015758037.1:0-555 GCF_001515625.1 Sinocyclocheilus rhinocerous
TTATTATTTTCTGACATTTTTATTCTCTTTCGTTCTGAGATGATCCGTGGAACAAAAAGAAGAACATTTACAAGAGCAACATGCAGAAATGTTTCGCCTTGCAAGTAAGAGAGAAGATGAAGGTGGGTGTTTTCGGGCAAACATACTAATTTCAACAAAAGCACTATAGTGGGCAATATGGAAAATCTGATCCCTTTTACAAAAATAGATGAGCAAACAGCCTGGCATGATTTTGGATGGTTATACAACGGTGCTAATGTGGCTTGGAATCAGATTGGAAACCGGGAGAGATGTCCTTGATTACTGAGACTTGTGTGCGCAGGTCATAACCTATGTCGGTTTCGTCAACAGGTTTTTAAAGAGCCGCCTGTTTTGTTAGTCCATCAATCAAGTCCCAGTTCAGTAGCAATATGAGAAAAACAACAATGGGCCTGTGCTGTCTGTGAGCTCAGCCAGTGTTTCATGAAATAAGAAAGAAACAGACGTAGGCGTTTTATATTCAAGCGGAAGTTCATAAGAAAAGACTCTGTAATGTAAATAAATACATAAATATAT
>NW_015758038.1:0-555 GCF_001515625.1 Sinocyclocheilus rhinocerous
AGAAAACAGTTATTTTAAATTGTAATAATATTTCACAATATAACTTTTACTGCATTTTTAAAATAACTTTCTGTGAGCATAATAGACTTCTTTCAAAAAGAAAGTCCCATTTAAAAGCAGATAAAGACAATTTAATTTGCTAGCCTAACTATGCACAATTATATGCTTATTTGCATTTAATTATTTGCATTTAGTATTGTTTTTTCCCTGCTATCCACAATCAAATCAGACCTGCCACCCAAAAATTACCATTAAAATGTAAATGAACCCACCATGCACATCAAGATTACATTCAAAAAATTAAAAAAAGAACAAATCATCTCTTATAAAAACCACAAGACAAGCCAAAAGTCAGTGACACACCATTCGGTTTCAGCTGCTATCTCTTCTTGAAAGCCTCCACTCACCATCACTAAGGTCTTTTCCTCACACCAACTCTTGCCACAGCAGACAGCCATAATTGTAGAGTAAGTGGTGGATGATTTTGACGTGGGTGTGCTCTTTTTTTCTCTCCTGGGCTGTTGTTAATCTGCTGTGATTTTCTCACAGCTGTAG
>NW_015758039.1:0-555 GCF_001515625.1 Sinocyclocheilus rhinocerous
TGCTTAGCAGAATGTCCAAGTTGCTCCTTTGTTTACAATGAAAGCATTGAGGCTGTCAAGTATCACAAAATAGTCAATATGACTCTACTCTTCTGAAGCCATGCAACATGTTTTATGAGGAACAAAGACTGAAGGATTACTTTCTGAAGATTCACTGAAAATCTGCTGTAGCTCTTGAATCACAATTTGCATACATTCAAACTTGACATCTCAAGGTGAGTTTCATCAAGTTACATCTTTGTTTTTCATGTGTCACGATCAAATATCTTGTGTCTCATGAACGACTGCATGAACAAGATTTGAGAGCAGCAAAGGACAACATTTTCAATTAATAAATGATTATATTTTGGGCAGTTCCTCAAAAAAGCTATTGTATGACTGAAAGAAAAATTCGGAACGACATAAGGGAGAATAATTAAATTTTAAATTTTTGGGTCAACGATTCTGTCCTTACACCCTAAGGATCTGACTCACAACTGCATATTTTCAATGAAAAAAGATGACAAAACCGGATATCTCATAAGAAGTGCTCTATTTAAAACAATCAATCAGCTC
>NW_015758040.1:0-555 GCF_001515625.1 Sinocyclocheilus rhinocerous
AGTTTCAAAATATTTCTGTTTTTACTTTATTGCTGATAAAATAAATGCAGCCATGGTGACCATAGGAGACTACTTTCAAAAATATTTTTTTAAAAATGTAATCAACCCAAAATTGTGAACAATAGTGTATTTACACACCAGATGTACAGGTGGACAAACTCATTAAAAAAAAAAAGTTAAACCTGTAATTTGCTAACCTGATAATTGGACTTTCCCTCTTTAGAAACAAAGTTTTCATCATTGACCACAGCTGCCAGCCGGATCGCAGCTTCATCCAGACGTCCAACTGAACGCAGGTAATCAATGTATTCCTCTGCATTCTCAGGAGACAACTACAAGCAGGACAGAGGAAAAGCAAGTGTATAGATAGCTTTATTAATTTACACATTGAATCACAAAGCTTGAAATGTCAACTATAGACAATCAAGTGTGTATTTGGTTATCTTCCAACCCTCACCTTTAAGTACCGGCGGTAAACACGAATAGCTGTTTCTGGGAGAGGCAAGTTATGGGCAAAGCGAAGATACAGGGGCCAGATGCGAGGATGCTGGGTAA
>NW_015758041.1:0-555 GCF_001515625.1 Sinocyclocheilus rhinocerous
CAGGGATTTGTCTGGGTTTGTGGTCATCCACAACAAGAGGCTCAAAGGCATTAGGAGAAGAAAAGGGGCTGAAGGACTATTGAATTCAGTGGGAATCCTCAAAGTCTGCCTGAAGGAAAGGGGGACATTTGGACACACCAAGGTCAAACCATAATAAAAATACAAGAGGAATCAATACAATTCCAAAAATGAACTCAAATGAACATAATATGGGTTTTGTTTTATTTTTGTTTGTAGCAGGGCTGGGTGGCATGGAAAATGTTATTTAGTTATTTTTGCTGCCAAAATGCTTTATGTATTGCATAATCATGTGGTAATATCTATTTTTGGATTTTTTTGGATTTTTTAAATACTTTACAAATGACAGGTGCTTCACCTCATTTGATTCTTTTCTCATTTATGCTACAATATCAGATTATATTCATAACAAACGAATATGTAGATATCATAAAACAGAAATGCACTCTATATATGAGTGGATGTGCAATGTTTTAAATCATAAAACTGTTGAAATACACCAGGGTTGTGCAAAGGTCAGAATGAAAGAATTGATTC
>NW_015758042.1:0-555 GCF_001515625.1 Sinocyclocheilus rhinocerous
TATAGTAATAATAAATCCATATACTGACCGTGAATGCACTTGCTCAGATATAAGTGAGTGTGGTCTGCTCTCCTCTCGAGAGTTCAAAGAGAACACATGTTCTTTCATTCGCCCAAATGCTTAAAAACCAATAGCCTCAAGTAGCTTGCAATCTACTAAAAAGTGCTCGCTCTTTTTTTTTTATCCATGTATATATATTTATTTATTTATTTTTGGTACATTTGGGTCAACTCTTGACATCCAGTATAAAACAACTGAGTATCACTCACTCACATAAACTGTATCTGTCATTTTACTGTCAACCCACATCCAACATTAACATTTTCTATGATAATATATCCATACTCAACACAAACTTGAGAAATATGCTATAATATCTCACTCATGCGGTCTCATCTTTCATCTCTCCACCCTGCTCTGCGCTCTTCCTCAAGCGTGTGACGTGGAGGAATATCTGTGTGCGGACGGCCGCAGCTGTGTTTCTGAGAGCTGGCTGTGTGACGGGGAGCTCGACTGCCCCGACGGCTCTGATGAAACGCCAACCATATGTGAGTC
>NW_015758043.1:0-555 GCF_001515625.1 Sinocyclocheilus rhinocerous
TTAGCTTCAGTGGGCAACCAGTCTCACGTCTGTGAGAATTAACCAAAACCATTTAATAAAAAATTTTCTTGGCTTTTCCTGCTATAAAAAATGTGCTTTACAAACACAGTCATAGCAGCCAGAGAAAAACTAATATTAAAGAGTCAAGGGCCAAGAGCCCAACTAAAGCAAACCCTGATTGCAATAATGGTGAGGTCAAAGGAAACATTTTCACTAAAACATCTAAACCTCTGTTAATTCTCAATTCTGTTAGTTCTCAAAGAATTTTTGTAGATACATGACAGAAATAAAGTCACACTGTAATAAGTGAAGCTGGTAATGCTGTTTGTGGAGTTATTTATCATCCTCTGCTGATTTATTTCAGTTGCTTTCATCTAAGGCTGTGGCTGTGTGTCAGTTAGTTTTGTTTCTTGTTCTTTCCTTCAGTGACTCTGCTTGTTAACAGCAGGTGTTCATCAGAGTCTGAATTCACTCATTTGTTTTCAATCACTCTGTCAGGTGGACTATATGAGTAAACTAATGTAGGGACTAGTGAATGAGGGTGTAGGGTGTGAT
>NW_015758044.1:0-555 GCF_001515625.1 Sinocyclocheilus rhinocerous
CGCTTTAGATAAAAGCGTCTGCTAAATGACTAAATAAATAAATAATTGCTGAACCCAACAATTGTTTGTTTTTTTCACTAGTAAGGGGGGGGAAATGGTCAGATTAGTCACAAATTGACAAATTGAGTCCGTTCATAGACTTGGTTTCATTTCATCGGCTGCTCAAGGCTGTTTATTTATTGCCTTAGGTGTCTGTTTTAATATTAAAACCAAGTACCAGAGGCTGATATCTTACATTCAGTACATTCAGTACTGATCCAACCTCAGATCAGTGTGTTCTCTTTTCTGAAAAATTATCTTGAAATTTTATTCCATGAATCTTCTGTAAGACTCCTGTAGATCTGTTCTGATGACTGTCTTTATAGTCCTAGTGCTTGAATTCAGCACAATTCAAGCCACATTTTATGCATGAGCTCTATAGAAGTGATCATACAGAAGTTATGTCAAACATACTCTCTTCCCGGTTCAACTTGCATAAGTGGATTTGCGTTTCTGTCTGCTGAGGCCAATGCTATTTTACCTTGAGTATTCTCACGGCTCACTTTGATAAATGAA
>NW_015758045.1:0-555 GCF_001515625.1 Sinocyclocheilus rhinocerous
CACACACACACACACACACACACAGACGGTACAGTCGATGCCAACAGTAACACATTTGCTGTAAATCCCTGTTTGGACGCCCAATCGTGTGTTTTGAGATCGTCAGAAATCTGATCAAACAGAACAAAAACGGCAGCCAAAGATAGACCACCTCTCTGAGCTGCGGGAGCCACTTTGACACCACCAGCGCTGGGGCTTTGGAAATTGAGTGCCAGTCTGTTTTTGATGCGTTCAAGCATTCTCTGATAGCCTCCCAAACCGCCCCCAACACTTGAGAAGTCAGAAAAATTATTAAAGCATCCTTGATTGGAGAGCTTGGATTTAAATTGTTAATTAAAATGGATATGGCTGTCTTCAACACAGAAATTTACATGATGTCGGTTTTTATGTAATCATTTTGCATACAATCTACATATCTTTGTGCTGTGGAACATTTGAGTGAGTAATATTCGATTCAGCCAATACAGAATGTGTTAGAATATATGAAGAGTTCATTTGCAAAAACCGATAACTCCATAACTCCGATAACTTTTATTGCGCATTCCAAGTAATATC
>NW_015758046.1:0-555 GCF_001515625.1 Sinocyclocheilus rhinocerous
ATTCTTCAAAATATCTTCTTTTGTGTTCAACAGAAGAAAGAAACGTATTCAGGTTTGGAACAACATGAGGGCGACTAAATGAGGACAGAAGTTTCATTTTTGGGTGAACTATCCCTTTAATAATGTTCTCCAAAACATTATTTATGCATCATTTATGGAATGTTTTATAGTTGGACGTTCGTCTAAGATGATTTAGAAAACAATCAAAAGTAACATTCCCATAATGTTTGCAAAATAATCAAATGGAACGTTCCCTGTAATGCCGACTTTAACATTCACATAACCAAGAAACAATGCTTTTTACACATTCCAAAATCTGATGTTTCAGAGAACATTCGGAAATAATGTTTTCATAACTTGTCAGTAAAACGTTTTTAGAACATATTTTGTTAGCATCGCTGGAGAAGAGCATGGATGTATATTTAACTCATTTCTTTGGTTCATAGAGTGAACTAGAGTTGGTTCTGATCATACGACTCATTCAGAAGTCTGGACTCATAAACCTCGCCTGGAGTGTTGAAATCTCTGATAAACAGTTATTGGTGTGATAAGACG
>NW_015758047.1:0-555 GCF_001515625.1 Sinocyclocheilus rhinocerous
TTCCCCACTAGAGACTGGACCAATGAAGTCAGATGGTTGATCTTCTACAGCTGCAATACAGAAGATAATATAATTTGATATGTAGCTTTGATGAATGAAATTATGCATTTTGCAACTTGTTTAAATTAATAAATAATGTACGTGTACATTGATTTGGTACAGTACTTTAGACTGGATTTTCCTGTCTCCCACCAGACGTACCTGTAAGTATGTGTAGAAACATCCAAGATGGTGGCATGTCTTTCTGTCTGTGCGTGATTGAGTGGTTGATGTTTGTTTGTTCATGGTATATTTGCCAACTATTCATTTTGTGAACGTTCGTAAAATATAACTATAATATAGAGTCGGAATTTGTCACACTCGATGGTTGTTTTATGACGCAAATCCGTATAGTTTAAGTCGAGACTGACATCTTCAGTGAACTGGCACTGCACTAGTTCTAGCAGTGCATTTTAAAAACGCACGGTATCCGTATAATCCCAGTCTGAACAAGTGGTTACGACCATCAATCTGGTACGGAAATTTACCTGGAGCTGTGGTTTGCTTTTTCGCCGT
>NW_015758048.1:0-554 GCF_001515625.1 Sinocyclocheilus rhinocerous
TGAAGGGAACCCATCAACCCTTTCATGCTCATTAACTCATCTCTAAGAGGAAGAGGACTTTGGGAGACGCTGTCTGGCTTGGATGTGTTTATTACATCCACAACAGAGCTGAATTGAGAGGGACTTTTAAACAGGAAATTCGGAAGCACACAGGAAGCATAATTCTTAAATTCTAATTTAAAAGTGCAGTGTATCATTTCATAGATAATGACTGTTTTCAGACAGGTTTCCAGTCCGAAACCTACAAATGACTTGTTTACAGTTGTCCATCCATATTAAACTGATATGTGAAATAGTATTTTACCAGTGAAAAAGATAAACACTTCACTTTTTATGAAAGTAGAATTAAAATTTAAATGAATTCATACACTATCATTCAAAAGTTTGTGGTAAGATATTAAATGCTCAAATAAATGCTGTTCTTTTGAACTTTGTTCATCAAAGAATCCTTTAAAATGTATCTCAGTTTGCACAAAAATATTATAACATTGATAGTAATGCTCTCGAGTATCAAATCAGCATATTAGAATGATTTCTGAAGGATCACGTGACAC
>NW_015758049.1:0-555 GCF_001515625.1 Sinocyclocheilus rhinocerous
TTATAGTTTATGTTTCTACCACGTGTTTTAAACATGTTTTACCTCTGCTATTTTGATATTGTGAATTTTGTCATTTATGAAAATAAAAGACTTTAAATATATACACGGAGAAGTCTTTTAAACGTCATTATGAAACAAATAGCCATAGAAATGGGATTGAAAAATAACTTATTTTGTATTATTAATGTAATTATTTATCCAACATCAGTGTTTTTAACATATTACTTTTGTAACATTTTATATAAACAACAAACCAATGAGATAATTATAGAGTGATTTTACCACAGTTAACTAGGGTTATCTTACCGCTTTAAATCTGCTATAAAGCTTGTGACATCTGGTTGTGTCTTTTTGCTTTAATAAACAATTTAGACCTGTACAAAAATGTATAAGACTGACTCCACATTAAAGGAATAATTCCCCCAAAAAAGACAATTTTCTGAAAATGTACTCACCCTCAAGCCATGCAAGATGTAGTTGAGTTTTTTCTTCATCAGAACAGATTTGGAGAAATTTAGCATTGCACTTGCTCACCAATGGATCCTCTGCAGTGAA
>NW_015758050.1:0-554 GCF_001515625.1 Sinocyclocheilus rhinocerous
ATAGATAGACAGATAGATAGATAGATAGATAGATAGATGGATAGAATGATTTTTTCAGAAAATAAGACATTTCATTAATGTAAATGTTTCTTTATGTAAAAAAATAGATAAATAAGACGAGAAACATGTCTTTTTTTTCTTTTCTTTTTTTTAGAAAAATAAGACTTTATAAAAATCATTTTTAGAAAAAAATACCGAAGAAGAGATTAACTTTTTTTTCTTCAGAAAAATTCCATTCATTTATTTGACAGCGACATAAATTAAATGACTTCACAATGGTTATTATAATTAAGTAAAACTAAAACTGAAACCAATATTAAAATAATAAAAACAAACATGTTTGTTACTTGAAATAAAATAAATGTCAACAGAAAGTAAAATATAAACAGCTTTTTATTTTTATTTCTCATTTTAATTCAATAAAATAAAATAAAAACTAAAACAACAAAATCACAAAAATGTCGATTAAATTAAAATGAAAATGGAAAATTGAAAAATAAAAACATTTTTATTTGATTAAAACTGATTTAATAAAAAACAAACCTATAATAGTA
>NW_015758051.1:0-555 GCF_001515625.1 Sinocyclocheilus rhinocerous
TTTTTTTATATATATTTGATTATTATTATACTTGACAATTATTATTGTTGTTGTTTTTTTTTATATAACGTTATTATTTTTATACATTATTATTGTTGTTGTTGTTTTTATTAGTATTATTTTAATTATTATTGTTGTTATTGATCCCGTTAGGCCTATTATTAATATTTTATTCGGCAGAAACGCAGTTGCTACCCTAAAGTCTCAGATGAAAGTGTCCAAACCAAAGGTAATTGGTCAGAAAATCTCCAGGCTTGTTATTTTCCGTCTGATGGCATGTATGTGCCTGTTAGGGCCGATGTTGTTTCTCTGATACAATCATCATAGAACGCGAGGATGACAATAATAAGCCTACGGTATTGCGATAAATAGCCAGCAATGCATTTTTCCAGGTCTAAAGAGATTTAATTTTCATAAACTCCCAGCAATCCAAAGCCTGGACGCATGGATGAGAGACAAGGAGAGACAAGATGCAAAATGGCATTTCAGAGCATCGCTGCCACACAAAGACATCGTCGGGGGATCCTTCAGCATAAAAACATAATCCAAAAGAGC
>NW_015758052.1:0-555 GCF_001515625.1 Sinocyclocheilus rhinocerous
CGGCTCCAGACAATCTGCTCTAAATCACTCCAGGTTGATTAAATTCCTCCCATCCAGAAGCGTGGGGTTCGCCAGTCCAGATAGAGCTCGGTCCAAGATGGCTGCGTGCTGGCTGATGGTGCCAAGCCAAACCCAGCGCAGCCGGAGGAAGTGAGGACAGAGGCGGCTGCACAAGCTCATTGGCCGGCGCGGCGCTGTTTGTTGTTGCTGGGGTGATTATTAAGCAGAAAAATGTACCTGTCGCACAAAAACCCGGCAAAATAACTTCGTGCTCCATGGTCGGATCGCCCATCCCAGTGACGGTCGTGACCCCGAGCATGTAGGAATGTGGAAAACGTGAAACTAGTTTAGAAAAAGTCAGTGAATATTTTACCATGTTTTTGAATTTTAACATGTACCATAGTAGCCTACAACACTGGAGAACAAAGTAAATACTGTGGAACAAAATAAATAAATAAAATGAAAATCACTACACTAGTACTTTCTTGTAATGTTTACAATTATATTAATTTATATCAATTAATTTATTTTCTCTATCTATCTATCTATCTGTCT
>NW_015758053.1:0-555 GCF_001515625.1 Sinocyclocheilus rhinocerous
TGCAGCCTTGGTGAGCAGAAGAGACTTTTTCAAAAACATTAAAAAATAATCGTAATAATTCCAAACTTTTGGAATAATAGAGCTAAATATTCCCAGAGGGCAAACTCTTATAAATGCATTAAACATTCCAGAATATGAGTTTAACTTGATCATGTCCAGTAAAAGCAGTCAACAGTTAAACACGATGAATCCAAAGTCTTGCTCCATCCTTAATGTGCTTCATTCCTCCAGCGCGGGATCTCCGGGTCTAATGATAACGGGCTGCTCTGTGACGCTGGTTCTTGCTCAGATTCAGATCAACAGTCGGCACTGGAATGCCTGGATTTTGTGGGATCAGGATAATTGTGAACTGCGCAAACATGAAAAACATCGTCATGGAAATCGGTCGCATCGCACCAAAGTTCCTTATAGCCAAAGCCGCTTTATCCATCCCTCTTTCTTTCTGTGTCGTTCTGGCTCATTCCCAGATTCCCAGCAGGGATTCAGCGCTTGCCGAGGGATTCGGACGTGTGTCAGCAGCACAGCCTGAATCCATGCAGGAATTGTGATTTCAGG
>NW_015758054.1:0-555 GCF_001515625.1 Sinocyclocheilus rhinocerous
TTTAAAATCCCGGCTGGTGGGTCAGTGCCCCGTGTGCGGCGGAGTGCTGATTTCAGCTCTGAGAGGGGCTGGGGGCCAGCAACCCCTCTGAGAGGCAAGATAGTAGCATGATATTAAAAAGGCTTCTGGGTCATACTTCATAACAGGTCTAATCAAAGCGTCATGCTCATTCAAACAAACGGTGCCCCCCTCAGATTTATTTTTTTATTTTTTTATTTTTAGCTCTTTTTTTATATGCTACTGTCCAAAAGTTCGGGGTCAGTAAGGTATTTTTTTGTTATTTTTATTTAGTTTAACTTAAAAATTTATAATTTCATTCAGCCAGGATGCATTAAAATGCATTAAAATGACCAGAAGTAACAGTAAAAACTGTTTTTGTTCTGTTTACTATTTGTAATGTTGCAAAAGTTTTCTTTTTCAAATAATTGCTGTTCTTTTGAACTTTCTATTCACTAAAGTATCCTGAAAAAAAATTTATCACTGTTTCCACAAAAATATTAAGCAACAACTATTTTCAACATTAATAATCAGAAATGTTTCTTGAGCAGCAAATCA
>NW_015758055.1:0-553 GCF_001515625.1 Sinocyclocheilus rhinocerous
TTTTCCACGACATTCTAATTTATTGAGATGCACCTGTATTTTGTGGGATTTTCCTTACAATAAACGCTTTTGCCTCTTATGATTTGTGCCTATTGTTCTTAAAGCATGTTGATTGTAAACACCTTAACATCATTTACCAAGTTTTAGGATAAAGAATACATCAGGGTACACATTGTTCATTTATTACCGACATTGTAACAATGCAATGCTGGTTATCCTTATCCTTTAACATATCAAGTGCAAATAATTGCACAAACCAACTCATCTTTCATTCACTGAGAAAAATTATATGCTAAGAAAACCTTATGGTGCAACCTCATGAACCTTTTTATATTTGCCAACTGTAATTCACAGAAGTTTGGGGTTAGTCAATTTAAAATAACAGTTTTTTTTTAAAATTTTATATAAAAAACTTATTTTTTTCCCGATGCAAAGCTGAATTTTCAGCATTATAACTCCAGTCTTCAGTGTCGCATAATCTTTCAGAATACTGATTTGCAGCTCAAGAAACATTTTCTTATTATCAGTGTTGAAAACAGTTGTGCAATTTTTT
>NW_015758056.1:0-555 GCF_001515625.1 Sinocyclocheilus rhinocerous
ACACATTTGACTTTAATAATTTGACCTTTTTCCAAGTAAAAAAGCGATATTAAATTCAAAATTATGGGGCGTTCACAAGGACAACCATTTGTCGTGACATTTATATTTTGCATTTAGCAGATGCTTTTAACCAAAGCGACTTGCATTGCATTCAAGAAATACATTTTCTCAGTTCATGCATTCCCTGGGAATCTAAAAATGCATTGCTCTACTGTTCATGCTACAGGAACACAATGAGCAACAGCGACCAGTAATGGTGTGACAAAGTTGAGCAGAGTTGAACTATATGCTAGAGTTTTGAGAAGCTCCAGCGATTAACTATGAATGCATCTTTAGGTAAAGACAGGTGCGTGTTGTACCTTCTCTGGTTTGGTGTCCCAGCACTCCTGCATCAGCGTCTGCAGACAGTGAAACTGCACCTCCTCTGGGCTGCCCAGCGCCGGTCTGAGTCCTTTAGACAGCTTCTTAGCGATCTGCAGCTGGTGCTGGCCCATGCATGGTCTGCGGCCAGACAGCAGCTCATACAGGACCATGCCGTACGAGAACATGTCCACC
>NW_015758057.1:0-555 GCF_001515625.1 Sinocyclocheilus rhinocerous
TGTAGCTGGAATGCGACGTGTTTAAACATTCTCCACTATGAAAAGTAATTGCCCCCTTCAATTTAGCCAAATGTATCCTCAGCAAGTATCTTCCAAAACATGACATTTAAATCTCAGTGGAATTTCATTGTGAGTAATTCATAGTGTTTGTAGTGATACTTGTTTAAGATTTATTTCACGTTGATGGGTTTTGTCCAACTGGATGTGGGAGGCAGGAAACCCTTGTTGAACAGCTGATTCCTCCCTGTCCTCCAGATGAGGTATCGTATCCTAAGCGAGAAGACTGCCAAATATGTATGCTTTATTTAGTCAGTTTCTCAGGAAAGGCATTTTTCGTGTAGCTCTAATTTTCGCGGCACGTCTGTAGTTATTCTTGATTTATTGTGTATGGCTTGTCTTGGATCAGTTATCTCCATGTTTTCTAACTGGCAGCCATTGTCTTAGTAAAACCATTCTGCCTGTTTTCCATTGCACAGCTATAAATGTGCTATTTTAATGCAGTGCTTTTCGATACCAAAATCAACAACTGCTGTAAGGCATGTTCAATTAGTTTGC
>NW_015758058.1:0-555 GCF_001515625.1 Sinocyclocheilus rhinocerous
CTATGGTGATAAAAGTAAATTATGCATAATTACAAACAATTAATCCTAAACCAAATCCTTAGCCTATAGTAGGTACATGTTAATTAATATTACTCAGTAGTTATTTGGATAATTATACTGCTAAAATGACAAAGTCATATAAAGTCACACTGAAGTTTTTCATTAGTAATAACAATGCAATTATAATGTAACAAGCACACTAATGTACATACTGACCTACAAAGACAAAATACAGTAACTACACAAACACTGAAACAGTGAACAACATCCATCCATCGTTTCTGTGCCATTTTGTGATGCTTGACTGCCCTAGTCCAGTTTAATCAGTAAAAACATTAAATTATATATAATTGCAAGCAACTAACCCTAAACCATGTGGGAAAATAATATTCCTCAATACTTATGTGTATAATTACACTCTAACAACGAAACAGGAAATGTAAAGTGACACTGAAGTTCGTTTCAAGTGGTTCATAAGTAATAACAATGTAAGTACAATGTAACAAAAACTCCATCTATCCATCTATCATCTATCTATCTATCTATCTATCTATC
>NW_015758059.1:0-555 GCF_001515625.1 Sinocyclocheilus rhinocerous
ACAATTTAATGACATGAAGCAAATACTTCAGATCGTCCAGTTGGTTCAGTAAATATTAGTCCACTGCTTAAACCGAATAGGAAACAGCTTAAGATAACTTTATGATTGGACACGTGCTCAGAGCATCAACCGATGCCGTCCAGTGCTTTTGAAATGACAGAGAGTCATTAGGAGGAGGGCACGCGTCCCTAATGAGCTCCTTTTCAAACCTGTTGAATAGAGACAAGCACCCTGCGGCGAGACCTGGAGCTATTTAATGGCCATTACGCACAGCGCTGCCCAGTTTACGCACGGTAGTTAGAGCTCAAACCTCACAAGCGTGGGTTTAGTGACATCTGAAGAAAAATGGAAGACATATTTTTGGATTTCGATGCTCAAGATGCTGCCACAGACTTTGCCTTCTGGGGCCAAATAGACCCCAACTTCCAGTTCCAGTCTCAGCTGGACACGCTGCTGTTTGACTGCAGCGCAATGACAGGTCAGCTGTCGCCCTGGTCATCTTTCGGGTGTCAGTCCGTGTTCCCCGAGGCTCAGCTGACCTTCACGGACTTAGAC
>NW_015758060.1:0-555 GCF_001515625.1 Sinocyclocheilus rhinocerous
ATTAACATTTCTCTGTCATGTTAACAGTATAAAATCAATTCTCTGTAATGTCCTTCTCAAGTAGACCATTTAGTTCAATCACATATTATCGCAAATCATGTTCATTTAATAAAAACACAGTTCTGTACTTGTTTACAACAATAAAATCTTCAAATATTTGTTTCCTATATTATACTTTTATGTTATAAAACACATTTCATCATGACTCCTTTATAATCATCAGCATGCTGTAAAATACACTTTAAAATCCCTTTAATAAGCCCTTATGTCTTCGGTGGAAACAGTTTCGATATTACCATTTGAAATCTGTCACTCATTCGTCATCATCACAAAGCTGCTACAATAGTATCATTCAAATTGTAACCATCACATATCACACAAGTTATCATACATTTCCCTAAATATATACATATTTACAATTGCTGAGTCTTCTTTGTATAAATTATCACATTCTGAGGTACTTTTCTTTTTCGTTTAGATTGGTGGCTGGAATCATAACACAGACCAACTGTCCCTGATAGCACACGTACATCACAGAGACGTCTATTTGACGTC
>NW_015758061.1:0-555 GCF_001515625.1 Sinocyclocheilus rhinocerous
ATACTAACCGTGGGGAATTTTATCACGATTTATCGTCAAACCGGTGATCGTTACATCCCTAACCCTTATGTTGTTCACTGACTTTTTGGGAGAAAAAATGTTTTGAACAATGTGTTCTGTTTTTCTATTCAATTAAAGTTAATGGGTTCCAGTGTTGTATTTCATTGTATAAAAAAATCTGTTGAAAATACCTTCTATCGTGTTTAAAAAGAAACACAGAAGAATAAGAAGTCATACAGGTTTGGATCGATATGAGGATGAGTAAATGATAGAATTTTTGCATGAACTGTCACTTCGATGCAACAACTTCACATTATCTCATTTTGCAGTGTAAGAGATTTCACACAATTTTTTTGTCTTTCCTTCTAATGAAACGTCTGTCCTGCTACGCTAGTGACTCTGTACTACTAGTATGATGACTCAAGTCTCCTCATACACAGTCAGTATAAAGTCTTAATTAATGCAAGTGACATTTACAGGTGACTTAAACTCCCTAGTAACAAGGGAACGATGCCATATATCTAGGGCAGTGAATCCGTTACAGTCCTTCTGACC
>NW_015758062.1:0-555 GCF_001515625.1 Sinocyclocheilus rhinocerous
TTTTTAATTATAAACTCAATTTTTTATTTAATTTTTATTTTGCTTGTCAGTATATCTTCATTTAAGAATCTTTAGACATTTGCACTGGAAAAAAATACCAAAAAAACTGTGGAAAGGCCTCACTTTTTGCTATGTGATCAGAATACAGTAAAAGTTATTTCCATAGTTAAATAAGGTAAAAAGTATTGGAAATCTTTTGGATGTTTGAAGTGGTGCTAAAAAAACTCATTGTCTACTCCTTAGACATTTACATTTACAGAACATTTTGATGTGTATGTTCCCTTTTATTTATTACTTAATTTTTATGTAGTTTTAAAAAGGCCTTAAAAGTCTTAAATTTGCTTTCGAAAACCTGCAGAAACCCTGTAGCCTATAATGAATTGACAATAATCCTTATGAAGAAATTATATCAAATTTGAAAACAAATGACATATCACTATTTCATTGATTATTACATACCTGCCCCTTATTCCCAATATATATTCAGGCAGGCAGCCCCTATATTACATCATTGGCCTTAATGGAAATCATTTAGACACCCAGCTAAATCTGATC
>NW_015758063.1:0-556 GCF_001515625.1 Sinocyclocheilus rhinocerous
AAAAAAAAAAAAAAAAAAAAACTACAATTCTGCCACTATTTACTCACCCTCATGTTATCCTACCTGTATGACTTTACTTTATCTACTGAACACAAAATAAAATACTTCGAAAAATGTTGGTAACCAAAGACTGACTACAAACCAAGGAATGACTTCCACTGTATGGACAAAAAACACTGAGAGATTTCTCAAAATATACTTAAATTTTCTACAGAAGAAAGAAAGTCACACAGGTCATACAATGACGTGAGGGTGATTAGATGATGACAAAATATACATTTATTTGTATTAATAAAGTAATTAATAGAAATAAACAATACAACAAGCAAAGTATTAACTACCTTCATGTTTCATTAAATAAATTATATATGGTTTGTCTAGAGCTATGTATGACAAAACTAATATGCTAACTTTATATCTTATCTTATTTTATTTATATTATTAATATGCAGTTTTACATATTGTTAAAAAGTGAGAGAATACTAAAATGTCATATTCTTTCAAAGTTAAAGCAAATTATTCTATAATACTATGAGAATTAAGTGTCAAAATAAAT
>NW_015758064.1:0-556 GCF_001515625.1 Sinocyclocheilus rhinocerous
AAAAAAAAAAAAAAAAAAAGTTACACACTATCACATAAAATTTCTATGTTTAAAACATGATCAGCAGTCCTTTAAAAACATGAAAACACTGGCTTCTGGCTCATAGCTACTTTTCCCTGAAAATGGGGGGAAGGGGGCACAATGACTCTGAACATTATAATTAGACTGGCTGTGAAGAGCCTCTCAGTATAAAAGCCCACTGGGGAATACAGCCACTTCACATTCATACTTTTCTCTTTTTCTCCCTCTTACCACTGTCAGAGACCCACGAAGATGAAAATGAGATAGAAAGCAAGTACAGCTTTGCTCCGCAGTTGGAACTTACAGTTAAAAGCTTGTATCATTGCAGAAGCAATGGCAAGCTGACCTACACACGTAAGCCCATTTCTCAAACCGTTGCGGGCGGAAAACACCTCACTCTCATTTCATCTCGCCCATTTCATCACTGTAAGCAAATGCTATTTAAGATGCAATCCAAAACAACTAAGATGAATCTGTGCCTCAGAGCTAAGTGCCAAACATAATCAAAGAAATCAATTCGGTCTTGCTATTAAAT
>NW_015758065.1:0-555 GCF_001515625.1 Sinocyclocheilus rhinocerous
TTCATCAGGTGGGTTTGGTGAGTCAGTGATGGAGGGAGATTCTGTCACTTTAAATGTTATTGAAATACATGAAGACGCCAACATACTGTGGAAATATGGAACTGAAAAGTCTCTGATAGCTCTAATCCATAGAGAGGCTGGAATATTCTCAATATATGATGTGCTTGACGGGAGATTCAGAGACAGACTGAAGCTGGACTATCAAACTGGATCTCTGACCATCACAAACATCACACCTGAACATGCTGGACTCTATGAAGTACAGATAATTGGAGCGAAACTGTCATCAAAAACATTCAGTGTTTCTGTCTATGGTGAGTAAAAAGGTAGTTTTTGTCCTGTGCTTATTTTATTAGCTATTTACCTAATGAAATCCCTAATTATGTTATAGTCTGAGATGACAGACACAATCACTGCTCATCATCACACTAAACACTCAACACATTGAACCAAAATAACATTGTTGATTAGATTTATGCATATTTCTGTTTATTTATCTAATGTTTTCCAGCTCGTCTGCCTGTTCCTGTCATCAGCAGTAACTCTATACAATGT
>NW_015758066.1:0-556 GCF_001515625.1 Sinocyclocheilus rhinocerous
AAAAAAAAAAAAAAAAAACACTATTTATATATTGTTCATATAACGTTTTTATTAAATATTGATGCTTTACAGAACATTCAAAAGTAACATTCCCATTATGTTTTCAAAATAATATAATGGAATATTCCCCTTAATGTTGTCTTTAATGTCCACATAACCAAGAAAAAAAATCATAGAACATTCAGAAATAATTCATCAACTTAATTGCAAAACAAAGTGCAAAAGATTCATTTAAACCCATGGTTTAGAGACCGATGGCTTTCATGTCCATGTTTGCCAGGCTGTATATATGATATGATATTTGACGTGGCATGCATCTGCATCATAAAGGTCTACCGTAACATGCAGCATCCTGGATCCCTGCTGCTTTTATACAAGGAAAGAAAATCAAGATCGGAAAATAACCCCATTATGGTTCAGGTAGAACTCAGTAGACGTTCCTGTTATTCAATAAACTTCAAAAACAAAGTCGTAATATAAAAGTAAGGCTTTAATGCACATGCAGCACAACAAGGGAAAATCCCTCCTCAAGCCACTCAGGAGGAATCACCTCTCT
>NW_015758067.1:0-556 GCF_001515625.1 Sinocyclocheilus rhinocerous
AAAAAAAAAGCTGCTGAACAAGTGAAAAAGTGTCAGTGTTGTCAGACTGCGGCACATCATTTACACAAAACCAAGACTTGAAACCAACGTGTCTTAATTGTGATGTACTATAATATTATACTGTTAATAGTTCTAAAAATAGGCTTCCTTTTCTTTATACTAAATATATTACATCTGGCCTGTTTTTATGAGATTATATTGCTCTCTCTACACACATGCAACAGAGAATTTGCTTAAATTTGGACCGGAGGCGCTCAATCAACGATCCAAACAGGAGACGTGTTTGCTGGAAGCGATGCGCTGATGATAAAGAAACGTTTCATGCATATTTGATGGATGGATTATAATAAGTGTTATGAATCAGAGCCAGTGCTTGTTAACTCAGTGTGTTATAGTGCGGTTTGTGTGTGTTGGGCTGCTGATTCAAGCAGAGACAGGTGTTTGGGTCTGATGGGACGTCTGGATGGGTGCAGGAGCCCCAATGCTCCTCTGTGCTTTTCATTTTTAATTATTTTTAATACAGGGCTGTTGTGTGCATTATATTTAAAGAAAGTGA
>NW_015758068.1:0-556 GCF_001515625.1 Sinocyclocheilus rhinocerous
TTTTTATAAACGTTTAAAAACACCTTAAAGTTTAAAGTTTTATAGATTCAGTAAATTTCCCTTCCTGTCATTCAAATTCAAATACCAATTCAGTTTCCTGTGGGGCGTGGCCAATTAAATTAAGATTTACTCATAAATTGAAAGAGCTAAAAATTTTGCACAGCAATACCAAATACAGATAAAATCTAGAAAACACCAGAATGAGATGAATGGATAGTTTTCTCCAGGTATTATAGATGTTTTGGATCTTGCAGCTGCGATTCACTGACCAAAAGATAGAACTGTGTTTTTGAGCTTTGCATTAAACATAGAAGTAAGAAGTTGCGACGACCCTCTAAAAACGAAACACGGAAAAACGAATGAAAGAAAACAAAAAGAGAAATCATTGGCAACACAAATCAATACACAACGGACACACAAGCTCCCCAGGTGAGCGAGATGGAGATCAGACGTTGAATCGATAGCCTGCAGTCAATAGAGGAGAGTGACTGAGGTGATGGAAAACTATATTCTGGGCAGACGAGTCACAGTCCCTGAGGCGGAGGGGTGGGGGCCC
>NW_015758069.1:0-556 GCF_001515625.1 Sinocyclocheilus rhinocerous
CTAACCATTAGGCCACGACTTCCCACGTCCTCTGTGCTCATCCCCAGCCACCCTCAGACATCCTCACCGGCTGCAAAGTGATATATGGATATACTATATATATCTAACTAGTGCCAGAGGCCTACAATTTGGGGACTATTTCCATCATGTCCTATGTGTTTAAATTAAAAAAATAAAATATAATAATAATACACCAAAACCAATCAATGAAATAGAAATAGAAATATAAAAAATGGCAATTGCTTGCACATTTCAAAATAACTAAAACTTAACATATAAAAATGAAAGCTAATAAACACTATAATAGTATATAAATAATGCTAAAATAGCACTAATGTTGTTACAATTAATGGGAACTGACATTTTAAACTTCAAATAGGACTGAAAAGCACCATAAAAGAATCATACAAGTGCATTATTGCAACTTTTAGGTCATTTCAAATATTAAAAGCTCAAAAGGTTCTGGAAATGTGACTGTGGCTTTTTAACAGTCAGGGCTTGTTTTCGTATTCATAAAGTTCACACATGACTTCACAAACTCATCATTCTGTTGTAA
>NW_015758070.1:0-556 GCF_001515625.1 Sinocyclocheilus rhinocerous
AAATAACACAGCTTAATCTGAACCTAAACAGGTAAAACTTTAGGAATCCTGTAAGCAATTGCTACATCAAAGTGATTGTTTTGAATAAATGTATTGTTCCATTCTCTGTCTGCAATAATTGATGCAAAAAGCAACTAATAATGTCGAACAATCGTTCGAAATAACATATCTGTCAACCCCTATAATGCTCAAGTATTTTCTTCTCGAAACAAAAATGCATGAAGAAGATAACATTTACCTGTGGTGGTGTGCTGTCTTTGTTCTTCCAGAGAACATCGCATAGGGGCTGCTGATGTCGCTGGTAGACGTAAGCAAATCGCAGCACATCATTAGTGTTTGCAGAGGCTAGCGAGAGGAAGGCTTCATTTCCTGTGGCGAAGGACTCTTCCTCACCAGTGATGAGTAGAATGCAATATCTGTGGAAAAGACATCGCAGACTATTGGAAAAGATCCTTTAATATGTTGAATTGGATTAACTCCACTGATTTTTACAAAGCCATCTTACTTCCTGCGATGATGGAACTGTTTGACAGGGCAAAGCTCATCAAATAGCTTC
>NW_015758071.1:0-556 GCF_001515625.1 Sinocyclocheilus rhinocerous
GTCTCTCTCTAATCCAGCGAGCAACTACCTCATGAATATTTACTGGCAGTTGGGGCCGCCAGCCCAGAAACAAACAGCCCACTTAATATTTGATGGCTTTTTTGCTTTAGAGTTGAGTACACGGTGCATGCAACACTGCCTCTGCTGTTGTGTGTGTGAGTGTGTGTTTGTTTGTGAGTGAATGAGAGTATAATATCATGTGAGACTGCAGCTGAACTTGGGCCTGTCTGCCTAATGGGTCCTTTGTACCTTTCTTTTTAAAAACCACAAAGCTTTGCAGGAGGGCGGAACTGTAAATAAACACAGTATACATCTGCCCCACATTTTGAACTTCATAAGAATCACATTTAAATTCTCGGTTTGTCTTGCAGGATCTGGAAGTTTTGTCTCAGGAGATCGTGCACTTGAGTAAAGACGCCACCCCTGCAGAAAACTCCAAAGCCACGGGATAAAACTGGACACCGTCCACCCGATGATTCAGTACCCTTCTCTTTCTCTCATCTCTTCACGGCTACCAGGAGGAAACTACAGTCATCTCGTACAAAGACCTCCAGCA
>NW_015758072.1:0-556 GCF_001515625.1 Sinocyclocheilus rhinocerous
AAAATTCACAACCGCTAAGAATCAGTACTCTTAACCAGCATTCCGAGGCTCCTTCAGGCCCTGTTTTGTTTAAAGCATCAGACCTGAAAGCCTAATTATGATAAATGAGAACGAAATGCCTAGAGAAATGCCACAAGACTAGAAAGCATCGACTGGGGTAAACTCACAATTCAGATAAATAAAAAGTCATTTTATTCTAAATAAAGATAGATAAGGTAGAACTTTGAAAAAGAATCAAAGTTGGCTTAAAACAAAACTGCGCACAAATCCAATCTTTAGGTCTAACTGTGTGCAATATTTTGATGAAATCCAATCCAGTTGCGTTTCTTAACTCATGAGAATACAACTGAAATGGTTGTTGTTATTGTCAACTAAAGTGTTATTGTTAACTAAAACATTGTAATTAATTGAAATAAAATACAATAAAAATATCAGATGAAAAAAACATTTGAAATCTGGTTTTGACAACTAAATGTACAAAAAACACAACCTGGTCTCATGGCAAAAACGTACCCGGGGGCACATTTCCCGAGACGCGAAATACGTACCAATAAGT
>NW_015758073.1:0-556 GCF_001515625.1 Sinocyclocheilus rhinocerous
AATACATGTAATAAAAATTCAATGAAATCATTTTAAAATCATCATTAAAAAATACAAAATAATTAAATAAATATTATACTGCATACTGTGACTGGCAATAATATATTTAATCATCTACAAAAAGCTACAAAACTGACAATAAGCGCCCCCAACAAGCCTTCTGTCAGAGTGATTTTATCACATTTAATACATTTTAAAACACTCTGCTGTGAAATCCCTATACCACATGAATATAAAACATTACTCCAGATTTCCAGCAGCAGGCTGATGACATGCATGAGCGTACAATATCAGCGACTGAGAGCTCAAGAGCTGAATGTGAAAAGCCTGATGTTCAGATGAACAGAAGAACTGCTGTTGTCTGGCACAGACAGACTCGTTTCAGTTAACAGCTTATTGTGACTAAAAGCTGCACACTTAAAGACTGCCTGAGAAGTGAATCATTGCTGTTTTAGTGCAAGTGAATCTAAAAGGCCAGCATTGGAAAACAAATGATATATTATTTTATATTTTACATATGAATTATATTGTGCTTATTGTCTTTATAAAACAATCT
>NW_015758074.1:0-555 GCF_001515625.1 Sinocyclocheilus rhinocerous
TTTTCATCCAGTGTTAAATATCCATCCGTTCGGGCCTATTAACGTGACATTGCTTTCTCTGCATGCCGTCACGGAGGCCAAACCGCATAGAGTCATTCACAAATCACGTGCGTTGTGTTTTAGCAGCTGCGAGGGAGCGATCTGAACAGATTAAGTGTCAAACGAAACACATGCTGCTATCATATGCTCACACCTGCAGACATAACATAATGCATGTCCTTTTGCGGCGGGCTGAAATCGATGGCCTTGCGATTGTTGATTTGTAAGTTTGATATTGTTGCCGGCCAGATGTTATCCAGAGAAAAGAATGCATGTTTCATCAGCGCGGGAAAGAAAATTGCATTTGTAAAACCATTTTATGAGCTATTGAAGGAGATATTCAACAGGTGTTTTCAATAGGTCCTTTATTGGATCTCTGTTGTGTATCACTCGCTGTTTGTTTTTGCTGAGTATGTGTATAAGCACAATATGTAGTCAGGTGTGTGTGTGTTTGTGTGTGTGTGTGTGTGCGTGTGTGTACCAGTTTTTCTATTCTGGTGGGGACTTAAACCTGAA
>NW_015758075.1:0-556 GCF_001515625.1 Sinocyclocheilus rhinocerous
AAATGAACTGAACCAGTTACTGTACTTTGTTTCAGCTACTGAGGACATCCAATGGTTAAATCTGCATAAAAGCAATAAGGCACAGCAAAATCTGACATGACGTATTCTACAAAGAACAACTGCAAGTGTTTTCTTCTGTCATCTACGAAGTGTAAACTATAATATCATTAAAATCCAAAATAAATTATCTATATCATATAGAATATAATAGAATATCCCCAGCATCAAACCAGTGACATTTCTGAATGTCATTCGGCTCCATGCGGTATTTCAAGTAAAAAGTATTTTTGTGCATAAATTTTACTTTATATTAATAATACTTTAAATGCATTAATGTAATGCACTGAAAACACTTAGCGGTAAATTTTAGCAAGTTCATAATTATTGTGATTCTTTTAATAGACTGAGAGCCATACCGGTGAATAACTGAACTGTGACAAATTTAAAAAAAATAATAATAATAAAATACTAAAGAATTAATTTAAATGGTAATGGTAAAAAGTTAATAAATATTGAGCAGTAAGTGTATTAAAACACTGTAAAATACAATTGATAG
>NW_015758076.1:0-556 GCF_001515625.1 Sinocyclocheilus rhinocerous
TCCCAAAGGAGAAAATGAGTACTTCTGGCTCCATTGCAATGGTGGCCTTCTCCATTAAATTGCCCGCATGTTGGAATTTTGCTCCCGGGAAGCAGTCGATTTGTAATTCGTCATAACTAAAGCTCGATATCTTTGCTACGTTCGAATCTCCGATGATGACATATTTTTTCTTCAGATTTAAGCTCCAGTCTTGATTTTTCTTAGTCGTGTAGACGTGCTTGCTCGGTCTACCCACCGATCTAGGGGTCCCAGGCGTTCCGGGGAGCACCCTTTCCAACGTGCGGTCAATTTCTGCCTCGGTATCCTCATTAACAGTTTCTGCCATCTGTCTGATGTCTTCCTGATTTTCCTCCAAAAATTTAGTTAATGCAGAACGTGGTGCAATGCTCATCAGAGAGTTCTCAGAGAGTTGAGCCTCACCAGACTCCTCTGAACACATGGTTGGTGAGGGCTCCAACCTAGTGAGAGATGGCCGTGGGCCCTCGGCTCCCCCCATAGTGGGTATATTGTTGTTTTTCTTTGTACGTTTGCGTGGTGCCACGCCTACCTCATTGGT
>NW_015758077.1:0-556 GCF_001515625.1 Sinocyclocheilus rhinocerous
AAGAAAGAGGCCCAGTGTTAATGAGAACGATAAGACAATCACTTCCGCTGCCGGCTCATTAGCTGAGAGTGAAACGGGAGAAAGAGATGATAAGAGGAGCGAGGGGGAGGAGACGGTTAAATATGTATGACATCACTGTTTCTCCTAGCACATGCTCAATTAACAAACAACTTCTCCTTTTTTCCCCCAACCACATCAACAGCAGGGAGGGGATTGTAAAAATACTTAATTGGTGAGTGGAAACTAATTATATTACCGTATCTTTCATATCTGTCTGACGTCAGGAAAAGTGCACTCCAGGAACTGCTAAGGCTGAATTGCAGCATAATTTCCCATTGAATTAAAAAGTGATGTGTGTAATTGAAAAACTGTTGAAAAACTTTCTTCTCTCAGTTTAATATGCAGACACAACTGTAAGTAAGCTATTTGCAAGCTGATTTTCCTGAAAAGTGTAAATACTGTGGTCCTATCAACATTTGCTCAGTTGAGCATCTTGATAGTTGAGCATCTCAATTTTTTTACAGATCGGGCTCGGGTCGGACTCGGGCTCATTTAG
>NW_015758078.1:0-556 GCF_001515625.1 Sinocyclocheilus rhinocerous
ACTGGGGGAGAGAGGAGGAGAAGGTACAAACACACACAGGTTTCAATCGAACATTTCAATAGTGTGACACTTTAAATTGTTTTTTTGCATGTTTGTCCTCCTGGTTCAGGCTTTGGAGGTGCGGGACGGCGGCCGCGCTCCTGTTCCTCCTCTTCATCACACGCACATCTCCTGCAGTCCCTGTTACTGCTGCTCTCCTGCTGCGGACGCTGAGAAAGGTAGCGCTCGTTCAGTCGTGATGACTGAAACACAGTATGTTTGCAAGGGAAGATTTGTTTAAATGAAGAGCTTGATTTGTCCTCTCAGATCACAGGTGTGGTTCGCCTCTGCCTCAGTTTTCCAGCTCTCCCAAACCCAACAACAGTTACACATTTAAACGTGAGCCTCCCGAGGGCTGCGAGAAAGTCAAAGTGTTTGAAGATCTCATGTAAGTACCATTGACTGCGTTACTGTAGATTTTGAGAAAACACTTTGCTTACTATTTTTTTAACCAAATGTTTAAAATTCTCATCCTGTATTTTTGTTGTGCGCATCCAGAGATCATGCTTTGGTTTTT
>NW_015758079.1:0-556 GCF_001515625.1 Sinocyclocheilus rhinocerous
GGAATGCCTTTCAATAAAACAAAAAAAAATCACATCCAAGGGACCACAGCAGTGACCAATGACCTTCACTTTTAAACTGAGCTGAACAGTTACACTGATGGGGTCATGACCTTAAGTTCCAATGCTTTAAAACTATTTAGGTCTCTTATCTCACTTTGACCTTCAACAGCAGATCCCATCGTTGACCGTAACTTTTCTAGACACACGCCATGTGATGCAAACCCAAAGAACAATTTTATCAACCCTCTAAATCATGACTTATGAAATAATCATATGCAGTTTATTGAACGTTTAGACAGCATATTAAAAAAAATATCTGAAAAGTTTGCATATGTGTTTTTGTTGAGTATTATATCTGATACATCCGTCTTTGATGGCTCATATAGTATGATATAGGAGAAAATGGAGCTCAAACTCGAGGAAGAAAAACGCATCAGTTTTATTCAGAGGCCCAAACTGAGCGAAAACATGCAATTTGGTGCAGCTGCTGATATTTATATGGCAAAAAAGTAAGATTCTGAGAGCTTGTAATGTAAATCAATGAGATCTTTATAAC
>NW_015758080.1:0-555 GCF_001515625.1 Sinocyclocheilus rhinocerous
ATACATACAGTATAGACAGTGTGTGTATATATATATATATATATATATATTATATTTTGTATATCTACATTCAGGATGATAACATACAGTAATCTGGTGCTTTTAAATGGATATATGCACTCTTGAATTCCTTCAGCCAAACATTATTTATGTAACTTTTCCCATCTCTCACCTCTCCGTGCTCTACTGCTCTGCCCTTCGGGGTGTCCTCAGGTAAGAAGTAGAGTCTAGAACTGGCCAGCAGGCGGTGTTGTGTCTGATCTTCCCACAGCAATGTAACCTCCGCTATACACACCGGCTCCTGGGGGCCACAGCGCATGAAGTAGAACTCCCCAAGCTTCCAAACCTGCGTTGGACCCCCAGACGCTTGCTTGCAACCCACTGACTTATAAAAGGCAAAGGACCCTCGAAGGCAGCTGGGAGCACCTAACCACTGTTTAAGACAAGAGCAAATAGGTTAGAAAATAACCTGCACATATGAGAACAACAGAATAAAGTCACCCACATATGGCTTTTTTGCAGCTGTGTGAGACAATGACACATTTGCTTAGAATA
>NW_015758081.1:0-556 GCF_001515625.1 Sinocyclocheilus rhinocerous
ATATATATATATATTTTTTTTTAATATATAGTATTTCACTTTTCAAACAGTGCTCATATAACTGTGCTCAAGCAGCTAACGAGTAAAGTTACACCCATAAAGACTGCAGCGAGTTTAGTACTTTTATCTGTTCCGCCACACATGCAAACGAGGTCTACAGATTTCGACAAGTAGGCTCTTACTTTGATCCACTACAAAACATTTTAGACAGTTGCTTTTTGTCATTTTCTCCCTCACATTAAGATAACAGGAATTATAGGAATTGCGCAGTTATATAAGCTGATCAAAACCGAAAGTATGTATCTACCACTTACCGTGTATGTGTAGTAATAATAATAAAACAATTAATATCTTCATATCGATGAGTTAAGAAAGGGTTGAATAAAATCTGAGTGGAAAAAATAAGATGGAAAGTGGAGCTGGATTGTCCGAATGTCAGAACTGATTTCTGCACGGACAGAATGCACCGTTTGCTTAAAATGACTTTAAAAGACACTTAACACCATTAGAGACCAACTTTGTACTGACTGAGATCTGCTGGTGACTATTCTCGATC
>NW_015758082.1:0-556 GCF_001515625.1 Sinocyclocheilus rhinocerous
GTGTGTGTGTTCACTACTCACTGCTGTGTGTGCACACTTCGATGGGTGAAATGCAGGACACAAATTCTGAGTATGGGACACCATACTTGGCCACACGTCATGTCACTTTCCGTTCTTTCTTTCTTTGAATGTTTATTTGAATGTTATCATCTGTTCTCTTATTGACTGAGCAGTGTGTCATGAATTATTAATTACGATATGATTGCACATTTGAGCGAATCATCACTTTCAATTACGGCGTCCCTATAAATACCTTCTTAGCCCTCGGCTGAGCAGACACACATATTGCCAGCTAAGCCATGCAAACAGTTGGTTGGATAGGGAGAATGAAGGACAAAGAGCAAATATGCTCATTTTATTCTCTCTCCTCACTGTCTGTTTGTTAGCACGGCAATTAAAACCTGAGGTAACAAGACCGAGAGCGAGTGTGATGGTGTGATTCTTTGAGGCGACACACTAATGGACGTCCCACTGGGCCAAAGTGGTTCGGTGCCGTGAGGAGAAGGTGCCCGAGTAATCGGCCCCGTCACGGCCTTGCCGAGAGCCTGGGGAGTGA
>NW_015758083.1:0-556 GCF_001515625.1 Sinocyclocheilus rhinocerous
TCTCAGAAAATTAGAATGTCTTTGCTTTGCCTACAAGCCAAGCTCCCTCTAAACTATGCAACAGATACACAGACTTAATTTCATGTGCGTCTGCATCTGCTCCATCTGAGCTGGAACGTGGCATTTGTATTGGTGTTTGATAAAGAAACGTCTCTAGCACAGGTCACAGTCTGCAAATCAGGACATGCTATTCCAATACAAACACTACTTTGTTTGTGGTTCATTCTGACGTAAGTTTGGTCTTTTGCGGGTTTTTGTTCGGAAAGCATGTGACCTGCTCTCTACTGATAATTGCTCAAGGCTCCTAAACACACCTCTGGGCAGATGCTTCAATACGCTTCAGACACACTTCATTTTGGCAGCATTGCAGTTTTGTCACTGTTTTAAAACTCTTTTGGAGTTGCTGGATGATGAGTAACAGTTTTGTGGTTCGAGGTGATGTGGAAACCATGAGGTTTGTGGTGTAATGGGATAAATGCTCCATCATTGGGTCGGCACACCTCTGATCAAGTGTCATTTAGGAACAAAGTCTGAGAATCTATCATTATAACATTTA
>NW_015758084.1:0-556 GCF_001515625.1 Sinocyclocheilus rhinocerous
AACAACTGAGAGCAAGGCAGTCTCGGTTCAATGTCCACTTCTGAAGCTAGACTGCTTGCTGTCCAGGAGGTAAAAAATAATAATAATAGTTGACTTCTTTGTGATGTATATTCAATACTTTAATCATCTGCCACAATAATGTATTTTTTTTTAATTGTCATATTTTGAGGATTTTTAATCTGCAAATATTAATATATGCAATTTGATTCAATTTATTCATTTGCATAATATTTTAAGCTAACGATAGCCCTCATTTTTATTTCTCCTGAGGAGAAACCTCTTAAGTCGACTCTTGATATGAAACAAACCGAGGAGGAAATTTCCTCTGGGAACCGTCAGTGAAAAATTGCAAAAATGTTTACACATTCTCAAGATCCCTCTCTCAATCACTTCCTTTTCCCCTTGTCTTGCTTGCATGTTTTTTTTTCTCCGCTCCTCTTTTGTCGGTGCCATAATACATTCTGCAGCTCGTAAACTTGAATGTGAATGTCACGTCTCTGTGCACTTTGATCAGATGCGGGCATTGTTTGGCGGCGAGACGCAGACTGCTGATAGC
>NW_015758085.1:0-556 GCF_001515625.1 Sinocyclocheilus rhinocerous
ACTTTTTTTACTTACAGTTGCATAAACAGTACATAAATGCACACATCTGTACATAAACCTACTGATCTTGATGTTTATTTATTTTTTTATTTGAATGAATGAATGAATAAATAAATAAATACTATGTATATCAAGTAGTTTAATGCATTAAAATATGGTACACATGTGCAAAATGTAACTTCAATAATAGTTCATGTAAACACAGTAATAAACAAACATATGAATGACTGTATTTTATTGTGGCTAATATTTGTAATAATTTAAATACGTTTTAAATAATAAAAAATAATAATACAAACAATTATTTTAGATTTATAATTATATTTTTACATCATTTGTCCATTTGTTTTTTCGTATGTGAGAAGCCAAAGGCAAATTTTTCCACACTAATGGATAAAAAGTATCTAGTATTTATTGTTTTCATTTTATATTATATTGTTATGTTATATGTTATGTTATGCTAATTGTTTTTATTATATAGGCCTACTAATATTTAGCATTAGCTAACGCATCAAGTCTGTTCATATAAAGGCGTTCCATTCCCTGTTGGAACGTT
>NW_015758086.1:0-556 GCF_001515625.1 Sinocyclocheilus rhinocerous
TACACAAAATCATATTTCCAAAATCCAAGTCATGTATGATGTGTGACACGTGCTAGTGAATATATTACAGGTGATGCAACATCATCGGGTCACTTGATCAGCAGAACTCATTTAAGACTTGAGTGTTTTTGTGTGTTCGTTGAATGATTGTTTCGACGTTTGGAGCGATAATGTTGCTGTTGCTGAATGTCTCGTGATCTGTGAGAGGAATGGATGTGAACCGATGTCAAGTTTTGCTGCTGCGATTTTATTTTTACCGTTACTTCTCGTTTGAGCTTTATCTTCGGCAGATCAAATTTGTTACAGTAGCTTTTATAGAGCGATAAAATTAGTTTTACATTTGATATTCGCTGGATAATCGCCTATGTAACTTTAAGGGACCGTCTGCAAATACCAAACCACAGTGCAAAAAAGCATTGGTGAATTATAGCTTCTTCTTTTTCTTTTTTGAGTACTGTGCTTGTATAAAGAAAGGTAATTGAGATAAAGTATTTGAATATTGCACTTTCAGCTATGGCCCACCCAATGAGAAGCTGGTAATGTTCCAAATGGATGT
>NW_015758087.1:0-556 GCF_001515625.1 Sinocyclocheilus rhinocerous
CCAAAACAACCCATTTATTGCATGCAAAATCCCTCCAACGCAGAGCTCATAACGAGAGACTCATTCATCAAGCGTTTTATTCCTGTTGACCTTGAAGTCGTCAGACGGCTGTTCATCTGCTCCGCTGTAAGCGCTACAGACGCCCGGGAGGCCGCGAGCATCGCCCATCGCAATTACACCAACATTTACATGAGCGATGGAAGCCATTACCCACAATCCCCGGCCTCCCTCGCCCCCCGTTTGCTACATAAACGCTGCTGTTCGCGATATGTTTTAGTGTGATTTATTAAACAGATATTGTGTATAGTGTTCATTTACACGCCAGCAGCTCACGACGACAGTGTTTTCAGTGTCTCCATCCACATGAACTCCATCTGCATGAATTAGAGTCGCTTTAATGTGCATTTCTGAACAAAACGTGCGCCAAACATCTTGAGAATATCATGAGAAACGCTTAGAAGCCGGCTGATGTCAAATTAAGCTTTAACCCTGTAAAGACTGACAGATGAAATAATAGTCAGAGCAATCACATTTTTTTGAAATGGGACAGTTTACT
>NW_015758088.1:0-556 GCF_001515625.1 Sinocyclocheilus rhinocerous
ATTTCTTAACTGTCACTTTTGATCTGTTTAATGCATCCTTGAATTAAAACATTTTTTTTTTTTGATAACTTTTGGTTGTATATGTACTTTTATGTCATACATTCTTTTTGGTTTGTTAGCTTCTTATAAGCTCATTTCATTCACAGTTCATTTCTCTGGTTTCATTGAGTACTCTGACACACCATTTGAGACAACCAGCCACCTTAAATATCCACGGATGATGAAGCTTGGTAGAGGTAGGATGGAAACTGAATTCTTTCATTAGAATAATTATCATCAAATTTCTCCTGTATATTCGCTTCTTTGTCCTCTGCGAGACACTCTAATCTCTTTCCCCATAGATGTTACTTTGTATGGCCTAGAGCTCGGCCTTCTTACAATGAAGAAAGGCGAGTTCTCCCGTTTTCTCTTCATGCCCAAATACGCCTATGGGGACCTTGGGTGCCCCCCGCACATACCTCCATTAGCCATGGTCCTCTATGAGGTGCAAGTCCTCGATTTCCTGGACTCGGCACAAGTTGATGAATTCATGGATTTGAGTATGGTAAGATTGAAT
>NW_015758089.1:0-556 GCF_001515625.1 Sinocyclocheilus rhinocerous
CTCTGCAGTCTCATTTTCTCCTTTCGTTTCAAACTTTTCTGTTTCTCACAGCTCTCATGTTGACACTTCTGTTTGACGCCTCCTCCTTCCCATCGCCTCTTCAGGTCTTCGTCACCTCGACAGTCTCTTTCCTTCCGTCAGCATCTCTCGGTTCTGTCATTTTCCTCTTTGTTTTTCCCTCTCCAGGTTTTTTTCGTCCTCATGAAGCTTCTTTAATTGCTGTCTATAAACTTAACATATGCATGCATGCATAACATTGATAAATAAGAACGGGCCATTGCATCTTCTCTCTCCAGGAAGAGGAAAATCAGCAGTTAGTTCAGTAAACCAAAAGAGGAAGAAGAAAATTACACAGCTGAGAGGAAGTAGGAGGGAGCAGCAGGTGTAGACTGATCCAGTGAGTGGAAGAGACAGAAACTCAATTCTAACACAAGTAGAGATGATGCGAGAAGGCAAGGAGTGACTTGAGAGAGGGTGATACTGAGCAATTTTGACTTACCTTCAAACTGAGTCCACCTGAAATTACCTAGAACTGACTGATCTAACAGACAGTAGA
>NW_015758090.1:0-556 GCF_001515625.1 Sinocyclocheilus rhinocerous
CCACTGACATAAAAGATATCATACCACAGAAGAAAATCATACAGGTTTTGCAATGACATTAGTGTGAGTAAATGGTTTTTGGGTGAACCATCGCTTTAAAATAAGGTCAGGGCAGTCAACCGGAAAAAAAAAATGTATTTGATAGTTACCCCCTCACATTCACACAATCTGCTCATATATTTCATAATATTTTTTGTTCTATTTCTGCACTATAAATCATTTTCTTATCTGATTTTTGTTGCGGAGGCAATGTCTCCCTTGAACAAAACATCCCTGGTGTATGAATGTGTATGTGTTTGTGTGGGAGGAAAACACATTGCAGGACCGGGTGAGACGACTGTTCCTGTGCAGATCTACTTCCCTGTTGGCATGTGGTCATCCACTTCGACCCCATAACGAGAGCCCCTGCTGCCCTCTTCGTTCCAGTAGCTAAAGCATATCGATTCTGTCAGTGCAAGCTGCACTCTTTAGCTTTTAACACAACAAATGACGCCTCAAACTGAGAGGGAACGAGAGAAGACCTTGAGATGCTGCACTGGGATACAGTGACAAGACA
>NW_015758091.1:0-556 GCF_001515625.1 Sinocyclocheilus rhinocerous
TGACAGATTATTAATCAAATGTTGGTACTGATAAAGATTAACCAAACCAAACGTGCAGATCTGAAAAGTAAATGTGCTCTAATCCTGCTTAAATTAATTGCAGTAATGTCTATTAATAAAGAGAAATTAGGGATTTCTTATCATTATTTTTTAATTAGGTTAAGCTATTTAATTAACCTGAGCAACCATGAAGACACTGAGCTCCATTTTTTAATCAAATAAAGAAAAATACTCTAGGAAGCACAGAACAGTAGCTTGCTAAAAGTTTCCTGTAGACTTTCTCTGCAGGTTTTAATTTGTTTATCTAATTATTTTATTTAAAGGGCAATAAAAATATTACATTCTACATTTTGAAACAGTTTAGGGATTACTTCATGTTAAATATAAGTTAATCTCTATTGACAGTATCAGTGTCATGCTGTGAGATAGCTTAGAAATATTTGGTAAATTAGAAATATTTTGTAACAATTTTTAATAGTCTCTACTGTCACTTTTTATCAATTTTGCATATCCTGACTTTTTAACTTTTTATTGATCAAAGAACACACACACACAC
>NW_015758092.1:0-556 GCF_001515625.1 Sinocyclocheilus rhinocerous
ATTGCATTTGATTTTCCCCAAAGGCTTTAAAATACAAAATGGCATTTGTATTTCAAGTAAGTGTTTTAAATACATGCATCTGAAATGCTGGTCATATTGTGAGAAATAACTGTATTATCTTTGAGATGCAAATGAGCCGCTAATGGTCCTGGTTTGTTTAATGAGTGCTGATGGTCTGAGGCTCATCAATATTAACAGAGCTTATGAAACGACTCTTTATTTCAGGTCAATAGTTGCTGTTTTCACCTCATTTATTATGCTGACGTCTGCAGATCTCCTGTAAATTGACACTTAAAGCTCATTTCATTGGAGGATCTGTTTATTTCTCACTCAAATCTGTCAATTTCTGTGTTTATGCTTTCAGCTGTTTTCTTACAGTTCTTTACTACATCTGTCGATATTTAAATAAAGGTACAGAATAATATTTGAATTGGCAATACACAATAATTTGTGAATTAGCATCAGTTGCTTTATGAGAAACATGAATGCTTGAATGAAAGTTTTCAAGCATCAAAAAATAAGTGTAACACGGCTTTTAATTTTAAATATTAAAAGA
>NW_015758093.1:0-556 GCF_001515625.1 Sinocyclocheilus rhinocerous
AAAGTGAAAGTGATGTGTGGCCAAGTCTGGTGTCCATATTTGTGCTCTGCATTTCTCCATCAAGTGCACACATAGTCCGACTCTCTAACCATTAGGCCACGACTGCCCTCTATTTAGGTCTATTTATGAATATATTAGCCTACTGTATCATGTTTGACACGCAAAGTTCTAGGTCCTATAAATTATCAACATGATCAAAGCTTTTCTGGTAAACCTGTTGTACAAAATCTACTAAATGCCTTCTGCTCTCTGATTGATAATTCATGCTCTTTTTTTTCTTTTTTTATCAAGTGTTTTTGCTCTGAAATCTTTAATGATTTTTATAGTGCAAGAATGCAAGAACAACGTTTATGTTGTTAGTAATAATTCAAGATGAACATGTACTGGGCTAAATGTTGAATATGACACAACAGGTTTTTGAGGAAGGTTTATTTGTGTATTTTCCAATAATCACTGAATTGCATATATGAGCCATAAAAACCTGACTAATGAAATACAATACTAAACAAACACACTGTAACGGGGCTGACGAGACGTGAGACGTGTGGATCCATCT
>NW_015758094.1:0-556 GCF_001515625.1 Sinocyclocheilus rhinocerous
AAAAATAAACACCGGTATTCGGTATGAACCGGTATACCGCCCAGCGCTACACCTAACCCAAATCAGATGTGTTTCTACCTTCTTTCTTTACATATAATGTGTTCAAAAACAGCTAAACAGGGTCCACACAGGTTCAAAAGTTTGCATTTTAAAAATGCAAACTTTGTGGTACAAGAGGCTGTAATAGCTGTGAGCTATTATTTACATTTTGTTTACATTTGCGTGTTCTTCACATGCAGGTGTCTTTGACTTCCTCTGTCATGTCTCGTCATGTCATCAGTCTGAGCTTGTTTGCACCTGTCTGCATGCTTTGAAGTTTTTACAAGTTTCTAATCCAAGAGAGGCTGCAAAAAGCAGAAAGAGATGGTACGTTTGTTCACGTACGTAGTGGTACGTAGTTTCTGTTTGCTTTCAGCTGAATGTCTCTTATTGGCAGTCACATAAGTAAGCTGCAGTGTAATCATCCATCCCTCATGAGCAGCAGATGAGTGCTTTGACAGAGGAACCAGAAGTCCAGGTTATGTAAGACTGACTCTTCCTGCAGTGACATGGCACA
>NW_015758095.1:0-556 GCF_001515625.1 Sinocyclocheilus rhinocerous
ACTTTTCCATGTCTGGAAAACACAGTCGTTAAAATTCCCTGATATTTCCAGGTATTCCATGACAATGGGAAACACCATATTGGGTAGGTTCACCTTAAATAATTGAAATCATATTTTGCTTACAGAAAATGAAACATTTCCCCAACATTCTCAATCAATCAATCAATCAATCAATCAATCAATGTTAGCATGCATTATTAATCTTAATGGTCATAAAAAAGGCTTCAATATTGTGTGCAAAATACATATTTACAAAATGTACAAATATTGTTTGATTTATAAGCCTGGTTGATAAATCAGTCTATTACTGCACTGGATTTTTGTTCTGCTATGGGTTTATTAAACTGAATGTTGTTTGCATTTGTTATAGATATTGGATTTATTTTAATTTTTTTGTGGTGTCAGAACATTTTATGGTGTACGAGTGCATGAGCATGGCAGTGGAATCTGCAAATAAAAGGCACATCTCTAGTACAATACATCTGTAAATATCTTGTATTTGCATCTGTGCAAGCAGTTCAAAGGGATTCTGACCTGCAGTAGGGTCTCCTTGGGA
>NW_015758096.1:0-556 GCF_001515625.1 Sinocyclocheilus rhinocerous
AGAGAAAGCATTGAAATATATTTTTTCCTCCCATCTCGTATTTATGCCACATTCCAGACGAGGTCGGGAAGAGGGAACATCCGAGTTGAAATGTCCCACTTCCAACTTCAGTGCGTTCCAGTCAATCACACGTCACGTTAACATATTTCTGTAAATTATGGCAAAAACAGAAGAAAAAAATAACAAAATGCTGCCTTTCGTTTTTAAAACAGCTGCCAAAATTAAGGTATCATTTCATAAACTCAATGTCTAATGTTATTAAGTGTAACATTAGTTAGCTCCACACTATGCTCGTTGAAAGCAGTGACGTCAAATGACGCGTCTCGCTGAAGTCGGGGGTTGACCGATCGGCCCCGAATTCACAGGAAGCGGTGTTCCAGACGTTATTTCCAAGTAGGAGGTGGGAAAAATGCTAATTTTGAGTTATCTGGAATGCAGCATTATTCCCTTTAGGGGTTCCGTAGTACACATAACTTCCTTTCCGAACACGATATTTGGATTCCACATCCTAAATGGGAAGTGTAAAATATTTTTGATTTATTAGGAAGTTAATAGT
>NW_015758097.1:0-556 GCF_001515625.1 Sinocyclocheilus rhinocerous
CTACATTTCTCCAAATCTGATGAAGAAACAAACTCATCTAGATCTAGGATGGCCTGAGTAAATTTTCATTTTTGGGTGAGCTATTCCTTTAAGTAAAATGCATTTTCAGCTGAAGATCAAATAAATCAATAAATAAACAAATTACTTCATTTGTTCATACTTTGTCCTTGTACGTGTCAGGCAGAGCCTTGGCGGTTTCGGTGCTGTCTGGAAGCTCAATGTAGAAGCCCAAGATGTCGCCCTGTCCGTAGCTGTCAGAGTAATGCTTTCCTATGGACTGATGGAAGCGCGTTCCTTTCTTACTGCGCCACGAGTAGCTGAACTTATCGTAACCCAGAGGAGCTTGTAGGTTTCCTGAGATGAAAAACATATGACGGGACGCTGTAAATACAGGGAAGCTTCTGTAACTGTTAGCAGTGCTGTTACAGGACAGACCTAAAGGCTGAGACCAGCCCAGCCGAGCCGAGGTGTCCGGTGGCATCTCGTCCACAGTGACCTCAAAATACCACGCGCCCTTTCTGACGCCATGAGACGCTCGGACCATCGAGTAGCCCTT
>NW_015758098.1:0-556 GCF_001515625.1 Sinocyclocheilus rhinocerous
ATGACACAATCAACAGGAGACAGAAACTAGGTCACACAGAGCACAAGGGAATGAAAACAGTCCTGGGGTGTGACAGATAGTGTGATTAAACTGCTATCTGATAAAAACAAATGAACACAGAGAGCCTGAGGCTGATGCGGATAATTGAAAAAACACAGTTTCAACACTGGCAGAGATTCAGCCTCAGATAAACTAGCTCACAATGACTAGACTGTTGTAGTAAAGTTTACCTTGCACAAAAAACATGAGTCATTTACAGTAACAGAAGCAATGAGTGTGTGAGAAAGATTTCTGACTCACTGGCATCAAAACATCCCTTTACTACGGGACCAACTTACACTAGGCTTTAGTTTAGACAAGTAACAAAATGGTAATGCATGTAAATTAATCTGTCTTTATACTTACAGTCAGAGGTTTGGGGTTGGCAAGATTTATAACATTTATTGTTATCATTTGTGATGCTTAATAGTTTTGTGAAAGCTGAAACAATCAGGATTCTTTGATGAAGACAGTTCAAAAGAACAGCATTTATTTGAAACAGAAATCTTTTGTAAAA
>NW_015758099.1:0-556 GCF_001515625.1 Sinocyclocheilus rhinocerous
TCAGTCACTTCAGTTGCACATGTTGCCTCCAGCTTGTTGCATCCACTGCAGATTCATTGCAATCGACCCGCAGAGGAGAAATCAATTGCAAGATGTAAAGGTTTGGAGAAAATGCAAGCTTTGTTCCATAACCTAGCAGGCAGCATCTTCAAAGAGAACATCCTATGCAACATGGAACTTCATGAATTACCAATTTGGAACACTCTATCAGGCAGCAACTCAAAATAACGTTTTGGGTAGTGTAGTTCTTCATACAGTTGTGGTACTTTAAAATGCACACAGAGAAATTGGGTAAAACAGAAATTTGGATAATATTACATTTTTTTTCACTTCATCTGCCATCTTGGGTGAATATTTTTACTGATTTTGTCGCAATGCTTTATGGGATACATTTGATGCTGCCTTAGAATTTGGCCAAAAGAAGACATCTTAAGCCCATAAGACACCAAATCAACATCAAAGAACTAGCAGTGGCGCTAGTTGAGATGCATGCATCTGGGCTAAAAAGTTGCGCTTGAACACACAAAGACTACAGTCAATGGCCAACTAGAACATA
>NW_015758100.1:0-556 GCF_001515625.1 Sinocyclocheilus rhinocerous
CGTAATTATAACAGTCAAAATTATGACATACTAAGTTGAAATTATGAAATAAAAAAGGCAAAAAAATAATTTCAATTAATTTCAATTTATATAAATTTTTATTTTTAATCTAATAATTATAACTTATTGTCATAACTTCGACAGTATGTCAATTTCGACTTTTAAAGTCACAATTTCAGCTTTTTATTGTGACTCATGTCAATTTTGACTGTCATAATTGTGTTAATATGTTAGAATTTCGACATCAGTCAAAATTATGACGTACTAAATTGAAACGACTTTAAAAGTCAAAATGTTCACAAATCAGTCATAATTATGATAAAAAGTCTTAATTATGAGATAAGTCAAAATTCTGAAATATTAAGTCGAAATTGAGAAAAAAAGGCCATATATCCATTCTGATTTTTAAAAATTTCATAATTACAACTTAGTATCATGATTAGTATGTCATAATTTTGACAAAGCATTTTTTTTTCTTTTCGTCTCCTTCACTCCTTGTCGATGTTGGGTTTGTTTACGTCAGAATGCACCTGTATCTTTTATGCATCATAACACA
>NW_015758101.1:0-556 GCF_001515625.1 Sinocyclocheilus rhinocerous
AGGCCAGGCTCCCTTGTGCTCGCTGCCACACACCTCTCTCAAACACACTACCGTAATGAATGTTTACAACACACAGGTAATGGGGTAAATATTGGAGTCATCAATTATTGAGGTTGAGGGACAGGCAATCAAATCCCATGATTATTGTGTCTTTAGAACGCAGCTCCGCATGTAGGCCGCTGTCTGGCGGGCAGAGATCGCTAGCATTGTTTCTATGAGATGGTAGTGTTAATGTTTGTGTTAGTGAAACAAAAGGGTGAAACGATTAACTGACATTGTTAAGCTGAGCGATACCTCTTAAAAAGACAACTATGATATTGCAGCACTGTTATACAGCAGCAATAAGTCTTTGTGATGACTAAAGTTAAGAGGACACAAACAAATGAACAACAAATCGGGTCACGTGTTTTTACATAAGTAAACATGCCGTAAATGTAATTCCTAAAACCTCTTGATTAATTATTTTTCACATCATTATGGAAGAATCCTAAAACCAGCAAGCTAAGAGAGTGGGCCACACACATCGACAGGGAGTGTAGAAGTGTGTGTGTGTGTG
>NW_015758102.1:0-556 GCF_001515625.1 Sinocyclocheilus rhinocerous
ATCATAATGATATCTGGCAAATACTGCTTATCTTGTCTCATATTGTAGGCTACAACATTTGATCAACTGTCATTGCTCAAATTCTCTGTCTCTGATATATAATTATACTGGTTTTAGTTCTAATGTAAAACTGACTGTCATTCTCATCACAATGGACTGAACGATACTTCATGGATACTTATGGGGTACAAATCTACAACCATTTAATTACCAGCCCAGATTGTTAACAATTACTACACAACAACCTCCTTATTTTCCAGTCATTTAAACAAATCTGGGGCATAAATGCCATTATAATACATCTCATTTGCTGATAACCTTAATTCTTGTCTTCTCTCTAGGTCATAGTATTCTATTTTTACAACCTGGCGAGCTGCAGTTTACCTCCATGTCAGTCATCCAACAAACATGGCCATGATTTGACCTCAACTCCTCCACACTCCTGTACAGCATGAACGGCATGCACAACACAAACACTACTGAGAAATGACACCGTACTGCAAAACGCTTCACAACCCAATAAAAATCGACCACATAAAAAACCCAATGCATGCAG
>NW_015758103.1:0-556 GCF_001515625.1 Sinocyclocheilus rhinocerous
ATCTTCAGGCAAAAATGACCCTTCCTATATGTAACTGCTGATCCCCAAAAATTTCCATTCACGTGCAAATGTTATTATTATACATACGGCTGAAAGGAAACACAGTGTTTTGGCCAGTGGTTTAATGGAAGCTACCTGTCAGTGTCTTGGACATAAACGATTCAGTTTGGAATCGTTTAAAGTTGATTCAGTTTAGCTACAGCACTAACAGATGAAAGATTCACAGTCAGACACATGAACTATTTCCATTCATTTCAACAAAACCAACATTATCTATACTGTGATAGTTACTGACTATTGACATGTTTAGTCAACATAAACCTGTTTATAACCATTTAAACCTTTAAAATATTCTAGTGCTTATTCATATTAGTATTCATGTAGCATTGTAACAATCCAGACAAGATATTTTGAGTTTTGTCAAACCATTTTGATGGTTTTTACTCGTACCCAATATCTTTAAATATAAAAATGTGAATTATCACTATATCACAACCACCTTAAACTGTATTTTATTGCTTTTTCTAACTTTTGTTCCTCTGCTGGTTCCGTGGGA
>NW_015758104.1:0-556 GCF_001515625.1 Sinocyclocheilus rhinocerous
TTTTTTTTTTGACTGAAACACATTAAAGTAATTTGTTGATAAAGAAAATGGAAAACAAGCTAGTCTACAATAATGCAACTAGCTAACTAAATTTGATTCACCTGACATTATTCAGTAGTTTTTGTACCTGTTACATTGTTTAAACTCTTAATCTCAATATTACATTGATTTCAATCTTTTATTTGGACTGAGGTGACCAACTATAGTAATGTTGACCCAGTCTTTCACAATATCCTGTGGGCTACTGGCACAAACCAACACAAAATATTAATGGAGCATGTAATTGAGAGTAACTGTAACCTCTTACAGTTCCACAGAAACACAGCCAAACATTTCTCATTCATGTATGTAGGACACTTTCGAGCTGTTTGCTGTGTTTTGGCTTTTAGTGGGCATTGATTTTTCCTCTTGCCACAGTACCCTGTTGTTGTCACCTACCAAGAAGATGTGGTTTATATCAGTGGTTCTCAACCTTTTTTACTCCAAGGCTCCCTTCCTCCCCGAATCATTACAAGAGCTGTAGTTTGCGTATCATATGCTCATGCAGCAGTTGGGT
>NW_015758105.1:0-556 GCF_001515625.1 Sinocyclocheilus rhinocerous
TCTCCAAAAGCATCTTCAGTTTGCCTAATTACTTTTCTGCTACTCCAAGTATGCTGGTTTATGATGGAACCATTATTGTTCCGCGACCGTTCTTGATGATAGCCGTGATACGGAATTCAGGCATTTTAAGTGCACGTGAAACGAGTTACACAGTTTCCTAACCAGGCGCGACATGACTAGTTTACAGCAAAAGTGATTTGTTTACACTGAAAACAAAAATGCTGTGCGATGAAACACAATTACAGCCAGCAGGAACTTGTTTGATGTTTAATACTGTTATTTAAAGTTAGGTTTTGCACTAATGAGATATCACTGTGGGCAAGTCATGACATGTGTCGGACTCAGTAGCTGCGTCCCAATTCAGGGGCAGCATCCTTTGAAGGCCGCAAAGAATAGAGAATTGTTCTTGTCGCCTAGCAGCTGTGACAGCTGCCATTGACGAGCAGCAGTAATGGACTTCATTTGTAACTGTCTAAAAAACAAAACCGCATTCACAACCTGTCTAAATAAGTTCACCTTGGTCCATTTATGTACGTAATAAGTATAAACTAAAAAA
>NW_015758106.1:0-556 GCF_001515625.1 Sinocyclocheilus rhinocerous
GAGTTGTATTTTACTAAATCATTGGTTACTTCACAGACCTTTGGTGACAGAGTGCTGTACCCATTATCATGGATTGTGCCTTTATTTGTGGTCTTTTCCACTTTTGGTGCAGCCAATGGGAGCTGTTTCACCGCAGGCAGGTTAGGAAATTCAGCTGTTTTATAGAAGTTTGCAGACTGGAAAATTACTGAAAGTTGTTTACTGGGCCTGACTCTCACTGTCTGTTGTGTCTGTTTGTATATGTTAGGCTGACATATGTGGCAGGACGGGAGGGACACATGGTTAGGATCATGTCGTACATCAGTATGAAACGTTACACACCTTCTCCAGCTCTAATATTTAATGTAATGTTACATTCTCAACCCCTTTTTTCCTACTACCATTTTTGATTACAGTTTTAAACACATCAACAATATATACATTTTATGATTAAGTATTTGTTCTTGAATGTGATTTGCAGGGCTTCCTGTCAATCATCTACGTCATGCCAGCAGACATAAACACTCTCATTAATTACTTCAGTTTTGCTCAGTGGGTTTTCTATGGGCTCACATGT
>NW_015758107.1:0-556 GCF_001515625.1 Sinocyclocheilus rhinocerous
CTTTGAGCCAGGCTCTGCCTTCACGAAAATGCTCAGGGCACAAAGAAATCTTCCCCTCATCTGTGTACACGCGCCCCGTTCTAAAGTCTGTCAGGAGCTGAAGGTAAATTCAAAAGACATCCTGACACATACTGAGAAAAACGGTTTTGATGGGGGAAAAATGGACCACTTTGCAGTATACAAATAACAGGAAAAATGTCAACAGAACAGGCAAGTCCGATGGGGAAAGAAAAACAAGCTAGTTTCAGATTAAATTACAGGAAACAAAACATGAGCCTAAATTACTCGAAACCCCCCCTTCCCTACAAAGACTCAAACACACCGGCAAAATAAAAGATGTAGTCAATTCTTACTTGGATGAGTGAGAAATCTAATGAAACAGTTAGTTTGTTTTGCAAATAAACCTTAGCCATCAACATCATTCCTTCCCCCTCTTTTGCCGCCGTCCATGTTTAGCTTGCAATCATCGCCGTGCCCGCGAGCTCCAAACACATTCTAATTCAGGCGCCAGCAGCAGGGGTCAGGCCCAGTGATCCTCAGGGCGATGAATTTATTC
>NW_015758108.1:0-556 GCF_001515625.1 Sinocyclocheilus rhinocerous
CTCATCAGCCAAGTCCCTACAAGGGCTGATACAAATTAATTAACCTAATTAGAGGCTGTGATTGCAGGCGTGATTGTGGGGGCCGGGGGAGGAGGGTGGCGAGGGGAGCTGGGCTGGCAGGCAGGGCTCGGGCTGTAATAAGCCGCGAGGTGTAGGAGAAAAGCCAGATCACTGTGCATGGCTAATGAGCGGTAAAGAAATCCCCCATCTCTCCCTTTCTCTCCCCTCAGACTCCGTAAAATCTCAGTGTCTCATAGGCCCTTTTTATTTTTTGCCTATTGTCTCTTCAAATCAATCCTGTTCTGACATGCTGTTTTCTCTCAGAGGAAACTCCCACCTCATATCTATACGTTTATTTTATGTATGTGTGCACAGTGCTTTACTTTCCTCAGTTTTTGTGGTTTCTTTTCTTTATCATTTCCTCCTTGTGATTTGTTCTGCTTCTCCTCGTCCTGTATTCTCTAATGTTAATACTTTAAACCCATCCAGTCCACTGGGTACTGTGATACTTATCTTAAACCTCACAATCTCTCTCTCTCTCTCTCTCTCTCTCTCT
>NW_015758109.1:0-556 GCF_001515625.1 Sinocyclocheilus rhinocerous
AGCTGATATTGTTATTATAGCTGTGCTGAGTGAAGGAGTGGAAGGATGAGCCATGTGCCAACTAGAGCAAAAGCTTTCAGTCGAGTGGAGGAGGAAATTTCATGCAGGAAAACTGGTAAAGCAGTTCAAGGCAGCAGAGAAGCGTTTTTAGAAAGCATCCCAGGGAAATCCTGAACGACTGCAGGGCTCTTGACCTCTGACCTCTGATTGTCACATGACTCAGATAGCGGGAAGTGCAGCTGAACCTGAATGAGTCAGCACTGATTAAAGGCAGAGAAAAAAAGCTAAAATGAAGCAAACACACAAAAAATAAGTAGCTGTCACTTACCAGTGATGACTCACGGTATGTCAGACATGAGTAACACACGCACACTCATTCGCTGGCAGATGTTTCAAACATCCAGAAAAGAAGCTTTTACTGTAAATGCCATCATTATGGATTACATAAAGTAAATTAACGTCACACGGTCGACTAAAACTTAATGTCTACCAGCCACTAACTTGTTAAGTGTCTTAGTGCAGACTCATGCTATCCATCAACACACACACACACACA
>NW_015758110.1:0-556 GCF_001515625.1 Sinocyclocheilus rhinocerous
ATGACAGAAGTTTTATTTCCTCTAAAAATTCAAAAATGTCATAAGCTGAGATCCACCGCACTGATCTGATTTAATGCACATGTCTGTTGCCTGCAGTCTTTTTCTGGCTAGTTTCCTTGTTAGCTCATGCTGTCAGTGTAATAGTTCTTGTTTGTGTATGTGTTGCAGCTGCTGTCCGAGAGCCAGATTAACATGGTGAAGGTGGTCAACTCTGTGAGCGATGCTCTAAACGCCATGCAGAAGGAAACTGGAGGTCTAAAGGCCAGAGTGAAGGCTGACCTGCAGAGGGCGCCAGTCAGAGGAGTTCGCCTTAAAGGCTGTGCTAATGGTAGGGAATCCAGCCTCCCTGACCATCTCTTTTATTTAACATTTTTGGGGTTTTACCTCTCTGTCTGTTGTCCATTTGCACCACTATATAATATACACTATTTTAAAGTTTGGGGTTGTTACAGTAAAATAGTAATATTGTAAAATATTATTACAATATAAATTATAATTTTAAAATGCAATGTATTCCTGTGATGACCAGTGTTGGGGAAAGTTACTTTTAAAAGTA
>NW_015758111.1:0-556 GCF_001515625.1 Sinocyclocheilus rhinocerous
CTAAGGAATTCCTCGCAGAGGGTTGGAAAAGAGAGAAGGAGGGAGAGAAAGACAGAGAGAACTGCATGTGGGAAGAGAGTGCGACCTGGGAAAGACCCAAAACGACCAAAAAAGAAGCAATTAAACACCGCTTATGCCAACCAGACAATCCTAAATGCCACTGTATTGTTTTTACAGTGCTGACAGACCATTAAAAAATATGAAGATTTCTAAAGCTAATTGATTAAACATCACAACAAACTAGAACTGAAGTGATTCGGCAAACTATTCTCTCAGCTTCTGTTTCTATCAGCACTCCTGAGAACGGATGTCACATTAAAATCTGCATGAAATTGCATAATCAGACATATTTCCAGGTCAAAAGTATATGTAAATGAGACTTTTGAGTATTTAGGGCAGAGGTTTATTTTATTATTTAGAAATCCACTGGATTGTGAAAATGGGTGTGGCTTAGAATCAGGTGGTTGGAGGGGAGGAGTCAAAAAGTAGGAGGTTAGAGGTGGAGCAAGTTGTTGTATTTAAAGCTGCAGTCCGTAAGTTTTGCCTCTTTGTCGCC
>NW_015758112.1:0-556 GCF_001515625.1 Sinocyclocheilus rhinocerous
CTTTTTCTGGCAGGCTCCTCGCTTCAAGGTGAGGTGTGTGATTTCTGTGCAACTAAGCATCGCTGTTGGATGAGCCAATGTTTCTGTGTCGGGCCGCTGAAACGGAGCAATGTTTTGATAGCGCTGCAGTGTTTACTCTTTTGAGGAAAAGCAACTTACACATGTTTGCTGCATATTAAGCTAGAATGGGAGGAAATTACACAAATCATCTTCAACATAATTCATGGTGATCCAAGTATGAAGCGCTGATCAGATATTACGGCTTGTAGCATTGAATTATTTGTATCTGAGTTTTTATTTGATATAAAACAAGTGTTCAGTTATAACTGATTTAGTTTAACATTTGGAATTCCTTCTTTTGAAGGCAAACTTAATACACATTTCTGAGCTTATTGTGAATGATTGATTATTTGAAAGAAATCTGCACCATTTATAATAAAGATCACCCTCTTTTTACCATCCAATCAACTACTGATGGAGTGTAATAAAATGTTATGCTCACCAATGGATGCTCTAGTGCAGTGATCCTCAAATCTGGCTCGCGAGATCCACTTTC
>NW_015758113.1:0-556 GCF_001515625.1 Sinocyclocheilus rhinocerous
ACATGGAGGTACTGAATAGGTACACTGTAATTACAAAAAAGTTACACAACAATTGATTGTGTTTTTGTGTTTATTTGAATTTAACATGTTATAGGCTATTAATGTGTTAACACATGAAAATGTCAAATTACATAGTCACGGAATTTTAATCTATTGATTCGTGTTCATGGACATGAATTTCCCTTTTTTGTGTGTCACTCAGCACAACTTTCAGTGTATTGTATTTCAATAAGGATTGTCTCGGTGCAGGGTACCCCTTCAGTGTTTAAATCTTCGCATTTGCAGAACTAGAAATTATTTTATATTTATTATTTTGGAGCACCTAACACCAGTCCTTACCCTAAACCTAAACCTACCCACTTCTCAATGATATAAAACACAAGCAAATGTAAGTACTGGCACATGTATTTATTGCAAAAATTGACCACAAACAGTATAAAAGTATTACAGACATCTCCTGTTGCATTCCAAATCTTCCGAAGCCATGTGATGTAGTTATATGGACAGACAGTAAAATTTAAAGGGATAGTTCACCCAAAAATGAAAATTCTGTCAT
>NW_015758114.1:0-556 GCF_001515625.1 Sinocyclocheilus rhinocerous
GAGTCCATTTCTATGGGCATTGTGTGTCTTTCCTATGAGTAAATGAGTGAGAGTTGCTTTTCCCGCATTCCTTTGAGCAATAGAACCAGTGTTATCAGATGATTTGTCATTACTTGTTATGTAACCAGAGGCCTGTTCTGCCTTTTTGGGGAATAAGCTGCTCTTCTAGGGTTGTTCATAGAACTCTAATACATAGTTTGCTGGATTATTCATTAAATCGCATAAATAAGTGTGTGTCTGATTGGTCCAAATGCTACACTATCCACAATATGTTGCACACTATGCATGACATATAACTTCATAATGGAGGACCCTTTTGTGAACATTCTCCTATTGATTTCAATTCAATTGTTGTTGTTTTTTTCTTCAAAGCAAAATACTTGTTTGTGTAATTGATGGGCCATAGTATATTTAATCAAAAGGGGATGAAAAAGAAAATCAGGAAATATTAAAGCATACTGATTTTGGTTGATATGATATCATACTGTACTGTGAAATTTGATATTGTTATTGTCACAGTTATGTTCCGTTCATGGACTTTGGTTGTGTTTCTTTC
>NW_015758115.1:0-556 GCF_001515625.1 Sinocyclocheilus rhinocerous
CTGAGCAGCGTCTGTCTGCTCTCCGCCGCCATCCCTGCGGCCCTCCTCTCCTCATCTTCCATCCCTCCATCTCTCAATTACACACACACACACAGTATAACCGCACACATACGCACAGTCTTACGCACCCATAACGTGTACACAAACACACACACACACACCAACTACACCCAGCTGCGTCCCTGCTCTACTTCCTGCGCCGACGACCTCCGGTCTGGCAGTCTGCAGCCCAGGAAAAAAGAGCCAGAGACACTGAAACGGGGCGGGGAAAAAAAAGGATAGAAGAGAGTGCGAAGAGAAGAAGCGAAAAATTTAGTGAGGGAAAAGTGTAAGAATGTTTTGAAGTTGTCACCTATAAAAACAGACCTTGAAGGTCATAAGTCCTTGTCTCATCGCACTCTCTCTCTCTCTCTCCATTTGCAGGTGATTTCCGAGTGGTCGCTGCCTCTAAACGGGCGTTTTCTGTGGATGTGGGGTCTGAGGTAGTTGAGGAGAGCTGTTTGGGACGAGGACGGGTTGCTCAGCTCATGAAAACCTTCAGTGTGTCCAGTGAGTC
>NW_015758116.1:0-554 GCF_001515625.1 Sinocyclocheilus rhinocerous
ATTTTTAATCAAATAAATGCAGCCTTGGTGAGCAAAAGAGACTTACAAAAACATAAAAAATGTGTTCTCAAAAACACCTATAAAATGACATTTAGACATCTACAGATTGATGTTCCGGTGATTCATGGAGAGCGAGAGCGTCTTAATTCACTGTGAACTTGCTTTTCATGAGGTTACATGCTTGTTTAGACATTTGTGGGCGTATTTGAAAGTACATGAGATTACATGTGCAGTCATGTGTATTTCATAAAGCGTGTGTGTGTGTGTGTGTGTTAGAGAGGGAGTGGGCATCAGGAAGTAGTCAAGGTCTCTCTGCGTCTTCAAACGTTGGAAAGCTCTTACTCTGGATCTGAATGATTGATGGTCTGGTCTCAGAGTAACACGCTAATGGTCTTGTGTAACTGTTGTTGACCAGCAGGAAGTTGCTGTACAGGACAGGGACAGGGACAGGAAGTGTTGAGGTCGGTTTGCATCACCATATCAAGCTAATGAAGTTCACAGGGACTCACTGCGTGTGTGTGTGTGTGTGTGTGTGTGTGAGTGAGTGAGTGAGT
>NW_015758117.1:0-556 GCF_001515625.1 Sinocyclocheilus rhinocerous
GGCCATAGCAGGCCTTCATTTTGGATTGGGCTGACCGCAATGAAGCACATTTGAGATTTTGTCAACAGCAAGTCAGAGAGGTGAAAGATCACATTCTCTTTCATCTCACTACTCCGAGCATGGGTAACCACAAAGGCATGAAACACTGAAGGGAATTTTCAACCACAATAGTAACGATGATGTAAAGGAGGTGCTTTGCAGCACACTTCCTGGACGTGGTAAATGTCCTTGATGTTGCAAAACAAACGATGACTCAACTCGTAAATGCACTATGGTGCATGATTGATGTTTATTCACAGAGAGCTGAACAAATCCACAGTGCTAGTATGTACATACCAACATACACATAAACACCTCAGTAGTAAAGCAAAATAAATAATTAATTAAAGTTTAAAGACTCTCTCGACATAAAAATTACATTCATACACAAACCAAAATGGTTTAGTCGGCTTCCGGTTGGCGCCATGCCAAAGAAAGACGGCAGCACCACTATAAATTGGGAGATCAAACGATGTTCGTGTTTGCCACTGTCTTGTCCGGCCCGGAAACCAGACAA
>NW_015758118.1:0-556 GCF_001515625.1 Sinocyclocheilus rhinocerous
AGCCATATAAACTGTAACTTGGATTCCTGATTAATACGTTTTTATAAATTAATACAGTTTCTGTGTTCGTCTCACTGTCCAATCAGTAGTTTATGACATATTTATTTGGTAAATAGCCATGTAATTAGCAGGATAATGTACATCTTGGTGGTCGATATTGGGAAGGAAAAAAAAGCGTAGTTATTCGTTTCTTTTGATTTCGTTTTTTTTTTTTTTTAATGGATGAAATGTTACGTGTCAGGGACACGTTCCTCACATATTTAATGAGATTTACTAATATAATAATCGTTTATAAGCACTGCATGCTATAAAGTATTTATTTATGTTGACCAATTCACACAGTTTTTATTTATTTTGTGGACTAAAAGAAGGCATGAAAACCACACCATTTAGCCCAACTACACAAACATGACCCAGGGTCTGCGAATGGCTGTGAAGCAGCGCGTCTCTCAGCCTGCAGCGACCCCGCACTGCCATCGCGAATTAAAGGCGCAGCGCTTGTTTTAAGATAAACACCGCACATTCATAAACACGGAGCGCGATTCCTATAAAAAAA
>NW_015758119.1:0-556 GCF_001515625.1 Sinocyclocheilus rhinocerous
ATGATCCTTCAGAAATCATTCTAATATGCTGACTTGCTGCTCAAAACACATTTCTTAGTATTATCAATGTTGAAAACAGCTATGCTTTTTTGAAGACTTTACATGTTTTTTTCTGCCACCAAAAGTCAAAAAGTTCTTAAAACATCCGTTCCCACAAGACAAAAAACTGTAATCAGGTCAGAACCTCTCGCAGCTGAGCATCCACCGCCTTCCTCTTGCCTGTCGACTGGCATATCCGAGGCTGATTGGATTCGAGACTCCACATTAGTAAAAAGAACAATAGTGTATAAGGGAAGGATGCTGGTAATGAGTTCAGGATCAGCACACAGCGCACACAATACCCTTAGCAGATGGGCACCAAGAAGCAGCAGCTGTGGAGTCAGTGAAGTGCGGAAGGACCGGCCATCACGCACACTAAATAAAACTCAAAGCCACAAGGTGCCATGTTGTGGATCCCGCGCACCTTATGCCAATCTTTAGAGACAAGGGGCAACCTGTCGTGGACTGGTGGCACCAGGTGGATTAACAGAGGCAGAAACTGTCACCCAGTCCAAGG
>NW_015758120.1:0-556 GCF_001515625.1 Sinocyclocheilus rhinocerous
GACGCCACTGAAGGCCTAGGCGTAAAATGCACGGCCCGCCACTGGGTTCACCCAGTATAGCTCTACTATAGTGTAAAACTGTAAGTTTATTACTGTATTCTCACTAAGATTCTTTGTTCAGAGAAATAAATGAATTTACTCACCCAGTGTCTTGATCTTCTTCTGTAACTCTTTGATTTCATTGTCTCTCACACTCAGTTTCTCCTCTAGTTCGTGTCTGACTCTCCTCTCTGGAGCTCTCATATACATCTGAAGAGAATAGGGTTCAGTCTTCATACAGTCTATACAGTCAAACAGGGCTGAGATCTGTCTGGAGTTTCTACTGTTCTTTAACCCCACCACACTGTGCCAGCTCCCATAGAGACTCACAACACTCTGAGATTCTGTGGATTCTACAAAATCTGTCACACTTTTGTCAACAGTGAGTTCAGTAATGAAAAGCACCATGAAGTGCTCATTAGAGTTAAATATCCTTTTAATCTTCTCCATTTCTGCTCGGTCTTCATTAGTAAGTGGAGTGACAGGAGTAACGAGGATGAAAAGATGAACTCCAGGA
>NW_015758121.1:0-556 GCF_001515625.1 Sinocyclocheilus rhinocerous
ACCTTCATACTAAGGTAAAGCCTCAAATTGAGGTGTTGTAAACATGTATGGCAGTAGCCATCTCCACAGTAATGGTCTTTTACACTTCTAATCCCTGCATTGAGAGTTTGGAACGGCCTTGTCTGTAGGTCGTAACATTTGCAGTGCAACGCTGGCGTTTTTCCTGTTTACCTGCTGACTCAGATGTTTCAGATCTTTGACCTCCCCTTCAGTGATGAGCCGAGTGATTGTCAGGTATGTGTGCACAGGCATCATCTCAAGGCCCCTTTGTCCTAGACCTGAGGTCTACCCGAGCAGCATGTATTCCAGCAAACAGATCATACAGCACTTCTCAGCAAACCCAAGAACACATAGCTCCTGTACAAAAAAAACATCAGTACGAGAAAATTGTAAGGCTGGAACATTTAAATATAATTGGCTTAATGAAAAATGAATACCGCATGCAGTACAAGAAGGAAAAAGCAATAAGTGCACTTAAAAAAAAAATGATTCATTGAATTTACTATTTTTTAATTGGTTGCAATCAATTTATTTTAGCTACATTTAAATAAACAAA
>NW_015758122.1:0-556 GCF_001515625.1 Sinocyclocheilus rhinocerous
AGGTCCAGATTTAATCGGATGGATCCAATCAAGTTAGGCCTTTGTGGATGCTCTGCAGTGGGAATTCCTGTAATCCCAAAGAATGGCCCGGCAGGATCGATGAGCTGGAGATTTCCTGTTTCATGTTTAGATCTTCTTTCATCACCGCTCATGTGTGCAGATACCACCTTGCAGTTTTAGTCCGTGAGGTTTCCTAGTCGTTACAAGGGAAGGAGTGGAACCGATGAGTATCTGCCGTGCTTTTAGTGCTTGGCAGTGTGTTATTTCTGCTTGAGTTCTGTCATGGACAGTTTTGCCGTCTAGCAGAAGGTGTTGTGAGTTGATAGGTGACCTTGCTGTGAATTTTAAAACTTTGTCTGTGTCTTCTCTGATTTATTACTTTGTGTGCTTGTTATTTTTAATCTGTTATCTCTCATCTCTAGTATATCTGTAGTATGTTGCAAGGTTGTGCACAATTCAGAGTTGAAGAATTGGGTTCATTTCTATTCATGACTTGGAATTTGAATTGGAATGTCTGTCTGTCTGTCTGTGTCTGTCTGTCTGTCTGTCTGTCTAT
>NW_015758123.1:0-556 GCF_001515625.1 Sinocyclocheilus rhinocerous
TCCCTAGTCGTGCGTCTCTTTGCTGTGGATGTGAATGATAGCCTCAGTGTGTCATAACGCATGTGTCTGCTGTCCCTATCTGATATACACTCCTGTGTGTGTCTCGATCTCATAAAACACTTTTCTGCACTCCTATTGATTCCTGTGCTGGTGTGATGATACTAAAGATCGATGGCTTTATTTGACAAAAGCTTTTCATTCTGTCATAGTATCAAGATGTATTGCATCTGATGGATTTTGCCCATCACTCACAGAGCTTACAGAGCAACAGTTTTTTTTTTTCTTTTTTCATACTAGGATGCCTATGCAAGGAAAAAACTGGTTTTAACTTATTAAAAGCGAATTTCGATTTCAGTCAAACCTGATTCAGTAATGAAAATAACAGCTAATAATATCTTGCACTTCCATCAATGAATCCTTGTTTCTCTTGATCTCATATTCAATCTGTCAGTCTGTCATTTTAATCTTTTCTGTCGCTTTTCTTTGTCCAGACTCTGTGTCAACAGGTTCGGTGTTTGGTCGCAGTACAACTCTGAACATGCAGACGTCCCAGCTG
>NW_015758124.1:0-556 GCF_001515625.1 Sinocyclocheilus rhinocerous
TTCTAAAGTGTTTTTGAAAAATCACTTACTCTGCCTTTAATGCCATAACTATGAATTTAAGACTTTCTGCTCCAATTTATGACCTTAATTTGTGGAAGGGAAAATTAACATTTTTTAAGACCTGCAGAAACCCTGTAATATTAATTCCAATAATTCCTAATTACATTCATGTTTTTCACAGACTGGCTGTATTGCATTTTCATTTGAGCCAAATACATGTTTGCTGATATTTTTAGATCATCAATGCTTTTCTGTATTCGTCATGGAAAAAAGATTGTCATCTAATATTTTTTTGTCATAGTTTTTGTTAATGGAATGAACACTTCTCGTAACCTCATCAGAAACCTGTTTGAAGCAGGGAAACGGGGCTGGTTTTGCGTACCTTTGCGCAGGTTGACGAGCGGCTGCAGGATGCCCCTGCGGAAGGCAGCCATGGGGTCCTGCACACAGGAGCGCAGACTGAGCATGCTCTGCAGGTGCGGCTCTTTCAGCAGCAGCTCTCTGAATGCGCTCAGCTGATGCGCTCGGCACAGGAGAGCAGCCACGCTGTGCACAA
>NW_015758125.1:0-556 GCF_001515625.1 Sinocyclocheilus rhinocerous
TAGCTGTGATACATCCAAAACATTGGAAAATAAATTAGAATAAATAATTCCAAGAGAAAAGGGAGACAGGGAGCGTGTCTTTGTGTGAGTGCTAGAGGCTTATTTCCAGTCTGTTTGTTTTATTCCTTCTCACCAACATTGTTTCCAGTCAGTAAGTAATAAATAATGGAAGCTGTGTTCACTTCATGCCGGGGGATAGGAGTGTTTTTCTGGGACTTCACCAGCTCAGTGATCAGAAACTGCCTCAATGATCACTTCTTGTTTTCTTAAGTTCACTAATATGTGAGTGCGGCCAAATTGTGTGAGCACACAGAAAGAAGCCATGTTTAACCCTTTCAGTAATGAGTTCTCCTGGGTCTTAATGTTTCTAATTCTTGCTCTCCGAGACATTCTTTCTCACATCTCTTTCTGAGAGTGCAATCTGTTGTCTCTTTCTAATCTCTCCCTCTCTTTCTCAGTCCCATCTCTCCATGTGCTCTTGCTGAGCTGATCAATCTTGTAGAATCTGGTCATATCTCATCTTCAACTGCCAAGCAAGTAAGTGGGAAAAAAAAAA
>NW_015758126.1:0-556 GCF_001515625.1 Sinocyclocheilus rhinocerous
TCAATGCGGGGAAGATCTTGTTTACGTCAAAACTGAAACCAAGCCATATCACATTTTCTAGAGGGACATCTATCAGCTTTGCACTAACTTACTTATCTTCTTAAGACTTTCATTAATTTTTGCTCCTCAATGCATGTTTCTAAATGAAGCGTAAAGGTTAATGTGTGTGTGAGTGTGTGTTGTTGTTGTTTACCATTAGTTTAGCGTGATTTACGTTCCAGGTCAGCGTCGTGAGGCTCCTGTTTCTGAGGTCGACCACAGAATCCTCGATGATGTAAACCGAATGCGACAGATTTCCCGGGAAGACGCGCTCCGCCCAGCGAGGGAGACGACTGGTCTTCGTCAGGAGCCGCCGGGACAGGAGCAGGTTATCCGGCGTCACCTCGCGGAAAAGTACGTCCTCCGTCAGAACATGAGTGCTGAGAGAAACACGCTCACAGTGTCATATAGTGCACAAGACAATCAGATAAAAACAACAGAGAAGCCATTGATTTAGATATGTTGATTATATAGATTTGGAGAAATGTAGCATTGCATCAGTGTCTCACCAATGGAT
>NW_015758127.1:0-546 GCF_001515625.1 Sinocyclocheilus rhinocerous
GCACACCTGTGTGTGTGTGTGTGTGTGTGTGTGTGTGTGTGTGTTACAAGGGAAAGGTGAAATGTCACATGAGAAAGGGTGGGCTGGTGGGGGAGAAACGAGGTTGTGGAAAAAAAACTCCTAGTCATTTCTGATCATAAAAACGGGTGATTCAAGCCTTTGTGGGAAAACTACGGTCGTCTTTCCTCTGATATAACCCTTTGGAAATGGTTCTTCCAGGATTTATTTCACAGAAAGGGTCAGATGGTTCTTTGAAAAACTACTTAGAGGAAGGTTCATCTATAAAATACAAACTGACTGCCAGACTCACAGAGACGCCATCGACATCTGTTTCGCACACAAACCGCAGACAGGCACAGAGTCAAAAGCAACAGTAAAAGGAAAGCACAACAGAACAAAATGTGTGAGCTTGATCATTTTTCACCTCTGCCAGGCCTGAAATGACTTCTCTCTTGACCATAAAGAGTCTTACCTCATTCCTCTGAGCTAGGACATTATATGAGAGCCTAAGGGCTGCTTAAGGGTACAATGACAGGAAAAGCAAAG
>NW_015758128.1:0-556 GCF_001515625.1 Sinocyclocheilus rhinocerous
TAACTGATTACAGGTACATGTAATCTGGATTACGTAATCAGATTCCAAAAATTATGTACTCGTAATTTGAGTATATTAAATTTTAAAATACTCCATAATCAGATTACAGTTACAGTTTTTATGGATTACATGATTGCATATTATTCACAACAGTGGCAATATATTATTCATCATTTATTGATTCTCCCTAATTCTTCATTTTTTTATCAATGCACAAGCCCACTGCAGTTCTTACATTAAACCCAGTTTGGGAAACCCCAGTGTAATGCAATGTTTAATACATTTTATGATGTTGATATCAAAAAATTGAATATATTTTCTTTCTCTTTGCTTTTATGTCAATATGTTACATTTAATGGTAAGTTTAAAACAAGTTAGATAAAAAAAAAAAGCAATCTAAAAGTGTTCAGAATGCATTGCATTTCTGTAATCAGTAATGGACTACTACAATTTGTACGTAATCTACCCAGCTCTGCACATTCATTTTGTTACTTTAGGTGTGCCACTTGCACTTGCTCAAATGAGGAAATATGAAGGGAAAAAACCCACATTATCC
>NW_015758129.1:0-556 GCF_001515625.1 Sinocyclocheilus rhinocerous
TTTATAAAATCTAAACATTTAGAGAAAAAACATTATTTAGTGGGGAATAAATAAAAGTTAATAAGTGTAGTAATAAATCTGGTAGAATGTTACACATTGCTCTTTGTATTGTTGAAAAATTCATGAAAAACAAATACTATATACTATACTATAAAGTTAAAAGACATTGCTTTAAATGTATAGCACAGTAATGAAGGCAGCAACATATGACAGATAGGACAGAACAAGAAAGACTATTCATAATCTTTCATTGCGCAAAAGTATTATAATACGGAAGGGTATGGCTCCAATACAGAGCGGCACAAAGCGCTTATGTGCATCCCGTGGAAGAAGAGTCAAAGCGCACAGTGCTCCGCATAGAAAAGTTCAAAAGCACAAAGGGAAGAGATACTGATGCGTAGTGTATTATAGTCTGAGCCTTTTCTTTTAACAGTTTTAAATTTCAGTTATTGTGCGCTCTTGAAGAGAGTTTAATCTTCTTGACTGACATAACCGAATGCTACACGCAGTCTGAATGCTGAATGGAGGATGACAGACAGACGCAGCGGAGAGAAGA
>NW_015758130.1:0-556 GCF_001515625.1 Sinocyclocheilus rhinocerous
TTTTTCACCCTCTCGCTGAATTGCAGTATTAAATAGGATGTTTTTTTGTATTCATATAAAAACCTCTCGCATTAGAAATGAGTAACGCCACTTTGCCACATTCACACTCAGGTTGCAGGTTTGCTGAAAGGATTTTAAACAGAGTCCTTTTGCAGCTTAGTTTCAATAAATGCTCTTTTTGGACTTGGGAGGAAGTTCAATCTCAATTTAATTGAACTGAAATGAATCGACACAAACTAAACAACAACACTGTTGTCTTCCGTAGAGCTGTTTCTGTAGATCTTTACAGAGTTATTGTGCTGAATCTGAACCAAAACAGAACTGACTAAAACTGAATGATTAGACTAGCAAAATTAGAATTTTTCTCATATTTGAAGACACCTGCATCATGTTATTTTCCCATTTATTACTGTATTATATCTGTATTGTATAAAATGCTTTATAAATAAATGTGATTTACTTGACTCAAAAAATCTGATTTGTCAATTGAGCTGCAGAGTAAACAAAGCGGGTTAGGACTCACTTCATTTGTAATGTCATACACCACTATGGCCGC
>NW_015758131.1:0-556 GCF_001515625.1 Sinocyclocheilus rhinocerous
GCTGTTGAAGGTCTTCATCTCGTTGATCTTGTTGGAGAGGTCCACATCGCTGTAAAGGCCCGTGTCGGGAGCCAGCAGGTTGCTGGCCTTGTTGTCCATCTGGTTGCTGTAGTTGGCGATGCAGTCGGCTGGACGATAGAAGAGGAGTAAGACATTTTGATAGCCAAAAGATCCGTGTTTAGGATCTACGGATAAACCTGGAGTCTGATATATTGTAGGTTTTGATGTACCGATCAGACTGAAGTGCTTTTAAAATAAGGGAACATTTACAGAAACTCATGGGGAGAAGACACTAGGTTGGTTTAAGTATATGCTAATTAGCTTTATACCAACGAAAATGATGTTTTCAGACAGAAAGGTAGATAATGTGTAAATTAAAATTCATATACTAAGATAACACTTGTTTCATTAAAATCCCTGCCACTCTACTACGATCCTCCTCCTCCTCTACAGCCTCTCCCTCGTCCACGACACAAGCCAAGCGTGTCACTTTGAGTTTCCCGAGCAGCCGCGAGAAAGGCATCCCAGCTCATCAAGCAGGATGTTCCAACACGTC
>NW_015758132.1:0-556 GCF_001515625.1 Sinocyclocheilus rhinocerous
TGAGGAAGATTTCTCATGAGGGACCTTATTAAAAAAGGCCTAGGTATCTTCTGCTGAGAGGTTCAAGCGCAGCTAGCCAAGCATGCAAAGCCAATAGAGAAAGGCACAAATGCCAGACAACACTTTGCAAATGATAGTCGGCAGTAATATAACAGAGAGCACAAACAAAGAAAATAGAGAGATGTCAGGAGAGCTGAGGTATATGAACAAGTATGTCTTTTTTGTTTCTAATTACTTAATATTTGAATCAGCATTTCTATTGAAAAATACCTATTTTGTTCTTAATTTAAAAGGGACAAGTCACCAAAAATGAAAAACTGTCATTTACTCACCATTATATTGTTCCAAACCTGTACGTCTTTCTTTCTTCTGTCCTGAATATCCTGAAGACGGCAACAAATGTGACTGGAAGATCAGAAAGAGACGTGTTTTGCAGCTTAGTTTCAAAAGATGGTCTTTTTCTGAAAGTTACAGTATGCTTTCATTTACAATTTACAATTAACTCCTAAACGATCAATGACAATTTCATTCCTCATCTGACACTTTTCAGAAGCTT
>NW_015758133.1:0-556 GCF_001515625.1 Sinocyclocheilus rhinocerous
CGATTAACCGGTGGGAAAATTTCCTCACCGTCACAACCCTAGCTTACAGAAACTTAAAAACCAACAAAAAGTAATAAAAATGACAAAAACACAACAAAATTATTAAAACTTCTGAACTCAGAAAATATAAAACGTAATTTAAAATATTAACAGAAACTACCTCAATGCTAAAATAACACTTGTGTAAACTGCAGCTATTATTGCAAATTATGTTCAATAATTATTGCTAATATGTAATTTGTTGTAACTTGTGTGTTCTGTAAAGAAACTCTAAAGAGCCACTAAATAAATGTTTGCTGACAAAATACACAAATATATTGCTTGCAGAAAGTGAATATTACTTTCTGACTTAAAAACATATTAATTAAAATTCATAATTTTGATAACACTTTACAATAAGGTTTCATTTAACACTAGTTAACATTATTTTATAAACTAGCAATAAACAAAATTTAACAATGTTAATTTTTAACATTTATTCATGCCCTTCTTAAAGTCAAAAGTTGTATCTGTTACCATGAATGAACAGAACTAACATGAACAAACAACAAACAAC
>NW_015758134.1:0-556 GCF_001515625.1 Sinocyclocheilus rhinocerous
TTTTATCATTAATAAAGAGCCCAGACTTCCTGCATTTGAGTCCTCGCCTCATCTCTCTCCAGTTCCCTGACAGAATGAAACAGCCACATGAGGACTCAGCAGAGAATGGTGAGCTCCAGCTCCCAGCCTCCACTACCAGCAGCCCCCTCTACCAACGCATGCTCCAAGTAGCAGTTTAAGTTCCCTCCGTCAACGGACCTGAGGGAATTCGCATTGAAGTTCAGGAGTGCTGCTGAGGGGCTGGACTACAATGATGTGGCTCTCAAGGACCTGTTCAACTATACCCTTGATGAGCCCATCAGCACCTGGCGGAGGTTCGGCACAGAGCACCTGGCTTTTGGGGCGTTTGTGGACTTTCTAGCCCACAGGGAGAGACAATCAGTTCTAGAGCAAGAGGTACCTTCTCATGTGGTACCTCTTCATAACATGGATTCTCGTCCCGTCATGGCCGCCACTCCAGAGTCTCGTCCCGTCATGGCCGCCGCTCCAGAGTCTCGTCCCGTCATGGCCACCGTTCCAGAGTCTCGTCCCATCATGGCCGCCGTTCCAGAGTCTC
>NW_015758135.1:0-557 GCF_001515625.1 Sinocyclocheilus rhinocerous
TAATGAAGATTAAAAAAAAGAGCACCACATCCCAAATATATCAATATCACACACTTAAATGTGTGAGGAATGACAAGTAAAGTGTCAGACGAGTTGTTTTGAGTCACTAAAAAGGCACCAGCATTCAAAGAACAGTAATTCATTGTCACTTTAAAACCTCACAGATTTACAGTGATGCCTGTGTTCTTGGTTAACCAGCATTTGGTCTGACAGAACATCTTCCCTGCTTTAGTTGATCTGTGCTCATCATAAATAAATAACGCTCCATTTTCATCTCCTCTGTAATCTCATAGGAAAATGAATGTTGACGGCTTGAGGAATTTCTATCAATATTTCCTTCTTATGCAAGTGTATTTTCTCCATCTTTATACTCGACAAGCGAATTAATTCAGAAATGCTTTGACTGGAAGTAAGTGGCTCCATACAGTTAAACCAACACGAGGAAGAAGGTCCCATCGCTGTTTCTTCTTACGGAGAGGCCTGTAGTCCCCCGCTCCCTGGAGACGTCTGCAATTTTGACTGGTGTCTAATGTAGCATGAAAATTCAATCCCCTATT
>NW_015758136.1:0-556 GCF_001515625.1 Sinocyclocheilus rhinocerous
AAGTAAGTTTATTAAAGTTAAAGTTATTAAAGTTACATAAAATCAATTTCAGATTTTTTTATAAAACTTTTGAAAAGTAATGATACGAAAAAAAATTATAAACTTGTGCAAAGTAAACGAAAAATGGACAGCTATTCTAAAAATATAAGTGCAAAATAAATTTAAGTAAATTTTTAATTCAAAATACATTAAATAATTATTTTAACTGAAATATATAAAAACAAAATACACATTTCTTCGTGAAATTAAAAACAGAAACTAATAATACTTCGCTGAAACGAAAAAATAAATTTGTGCTAAAAAAAGAAAATTGTGCTAAAATAAACAAAATGACAGAAAGTGCATTTGTTATTATAGCCATTGCTGATTTATCTCCATAAAATGTGATGTATGACATGAAACCTTTAACACACGGGTTTATTTTCTTGTTTTAAGCATAAACACGCTTAATTTAGATATATTTTTCAAAAAAGAAGAATTTACATCTTAAGTCATTTTGCTTCCCAAGTGCATGTATCTTGATTTAAGAATGTTTAGATATTTGTACTGGAAAAAC
>NW_015758137.1:0-557 GCF_001515625.1 Sinocyclocheilus rhinocerous
AAAAAATTAATGAGGGGAACCAAGCTCTAGTTAATGTCCCTCAGCCTTGAGCCACAACTTCCTTAAAATCTCCTGATTCATTCATAATTTGCTACTTCTGCTTTAGCTTTCCCGACAACTAAACCATTTCTGTGGCCACTTCCGAATCTGAATTGAAACCGCAAATAGGAATAGCAGCCTGCTGAAATGAAGTAAAATAAAAGCCTTTTTTCTGGGTCTTAAATGGATTTCTAAATACTCAGAGCAGGGCTCAAGCACACCTGGGCTATGGGCTGTGATTGCTTTCAGACAGCTGGAATGTTCTTCATCTCTGCATGCTCTCACACCTTCAAAAAAAAAAAAACCCTGAGGGGCTCCTCAAACCATTAATATACCTGCAAAACTTTTGCTCAGGTGTACAGCCAAACGCACAGGCTTTAAACTTCCTGTATAAGCACATTTAGCCAGCACAATGACAAACTGACAATTAAAAAAAAAAAGTTAACATGTAAACCAGTAACTCAATGACTATAGCTGAGAAGACCTTTAGCCTTGTTGATTTGCCGATCACTCACTCA
>NW_015758138.1:0-557 GCF_001515625.1 Sinocyclocheilus rhinocerous
TTTTCTGTTCTTAGATAAACCTCACAATCCCATGGTCAATGCTGGAGCAATTGTCATCAGTTCACTTATCAAGGTAAACAAATACAAAAAACTAACATTTTTTTGGGAAACTGTATATAAATATTTTCTGCGGATTTTTTTGGTGTCAGGTAGGTTTACCGTTAACAGTATTTGCTTGTTTGTCTGATAATCAGCTCTGCACGACTCCCAAACAAACAATGATATACGCACATGTATTGACATGTGGACAGGACCAAGAATGAATTTGATCTAACAAAAATTTTACCCAGAATTCAGCTCTGTGTGGACAGACCCAGTGCATCTGCTACACGTGTAACAGACTGACCTTGTGAAGCTATGAGTAGGAGTATTACTGGTCTGGACTAAATCCAGTCTATTAAAAGTGCCCTTTACACTAGATGTATGTGACTTGTGCTTTCTAGGTTCCCAGAGTCTTCAGTACAATCTAGAAAACATAAAAATCATGAGTTTTGATGAAATCTTACTGTTGTTTTTCTACAGCCAGGTGTCAACAAGGCCGAGAAGTTTGACTATGT
>NW_015758139.1:0-557 GCF_001515625.1 Sinocyclocheilus rhinocerous
GGGAGTGAAGAATTAAGAAAATACATGAATTACCATAAATTTCTAAATAATATAAAGCAGGTTTTCCTCTCTCGTACACTCTAAAACAAATCTGTAAAAATAGGGCTGTATAATTTGAAGGGATTTTTCCGTATTTATGTTTACAGGTGTTTTACCAGTATTTTTAATTTCATACTTCACTGCATTGTGTTTTAGAGTTAACAGAAATGTACGTAAAAATGAATGGATAATGTCTTGTGTAATGAGCTGCCAGAACTTTTTCTGTTATTTTACAGATATTTTTTTTTACAATGTATGACTCCAGAGTTGTTCCTTAAGTTGTGTTTCTTGCCTTGTTGCTGTACATGAGTTGGCTCAGGCCGATCTCGCTCTTGTAGCTCTCCAGGTCAAACTCGATGTCCTGGTACATCTTCCACTCCTCGTCAGACAGATGCGCGACCGCTTCTCTAACGCCGGGGATCAGGATCTTCCCGCTGGGGCTGATGAGTTTGTCTGAGGAACAAAACTAATGCTTTTCATACGACATCTGGAACAGTAAAGAGTCGAACGGTTTAACC